>NC_056737.1:1916726124-1916848624 GCF_019279795.1 Protopterus annectens
TGTGATGAGGACGGAAGCCATGCTGAGTGTCTGCCATAAGGTGATTCTGGATTAGGTGGTGCATGCGTTGTCTATGAATACATTTTTCCATAATCTTTGCAAGTGGAGAGAGTATAGCTATTGGCCTATAATTGGAGAATTCAGTAGAGCTGCCTCCTTTGTGAAGTGGGATTACATAGGATATTTTCCAGATGGTGGGAATTTTAGCTTCTACTATGGTTCGATTGATTAGTATTGAGACGGGGTAAGCAATAGCATCAGCTGATTTTTGTAGGTACTTGGCAGGGAGTTGATCAGCAGAAAGTGTAGTGGGTTTTAATTTTTTGATCAAGGTACGGATAAGTAAAGTGGCGGCTGGTTGGAAGCTGAATGCGAGTAAGTTTCTAGGTGTGCTTTCAGGACCAGGGCAGCTAGGAGGTAGTTAGCTAGCTAGGGCTTGAATTGTCTCAGTAAAGAATCGGTTAAAACTGTTAGAAACATCTTCAGGGGTTTTATCAATAGTAGCAGTAGGGATTGGGGTTGAAGTTTGTCCAGGATATAGTAGATTATTTAAACCTGCCCAAAACTTCTGAGGGTTATTTTGATTTACTGTCTGTAAATTACAGTAGTATTGTTTTTTGTCTTGTAAAATTGATTTTTTGGTTTCGTTCCTGGATTGCCTGTATTTAGTGCGATCCTGAGAGTCTTTAGAAGAATGCTATAAAGCCCATGCTTTGTTTCTAAGGGTAAGTTTAAGTTTAGACTTTAGAAAGCCATGGCGCAGTTTTTGCCTTGGTTCTCTTTGAACGAACAGGTGCATGCAAATCAAGGATCTCAAGGAATTTGTTGTAAGTATGCTACTGCTTCCTCTAAGGGGAGATGTTTTAGAATAGACCAATTACGAGTTTAGTTCTTGTTGGAATTTGGCAGGGTCAAAGTTTTTATTGTTTCTAACCTTTCTGAGTAAGGGTTGTTGGGAATTAATGGTTTTGTGCTTAATTACATATGTGAGAAGGTGATCACTTAGGCCATCAAGGAGGGTACCAGAGGTGTACAGTTGGGGGTGACTATTTATGAGTACCCAGTCAAGTATACTTTCTTTTTGGTTGAGTTTACCTATCCTGGTAGGGGTGGATATAATTTGTGTAAATGCATGCAGGTTAATATGGGTGGTTGGGGATTCTGAGGAACAGGTGCCCCAGTCTATGTTAAAGTCTCCAAGTAGTAGGGTTTCTTGGGGGTAGTGACATGATAGCTAGTGCAGGATATCTTCAAATGTATATATATTGTTACCTGGGGGAATGTACATACAGATGATATTAATACATTTATTTTTATTAAGTTGCAATTTGGTGGCAAGAATCTCTGAGGTTTTAAATCAGAGGTGGTTGCATTACATCTATGGTGACATTCAACTCAGATTTATAGAGTACAGCTACCCCCCCTTCCTCGAAGCACGATCCAGCCTGTGTATGTTGTACCCAGGTGGTAACACTTCATTGTCTTTAGTGCTAGGTTTTAACCAGGTTTCAGATAAACAGAGAATCTCAGGGGAGTGGACATCCAGAAGTGCATGCAATTCATGTACCTTGTTATTAATGCTTCTAATATTGAGATGACAGTCTAGGAGAGAGTTAGTTGGCCTATTAATTGTAGGTTTGTAGCTTAGATTGCAAGTAGAGGGGGTATGTGTATCTGAAGTGAGTGGGCCAGGGTTGGGGTGAATATCACCACCAAGTATTAGGTTGTGTCTATACTTGGTGATGAACTTCAGGAATTTGTTTATTAGTTTGTGGTAGTGTTTGGATCTAGAGCTAATGTGCCTGGGGTTGAGATGTTGATAGACTGAACAAGATGTTGGATAGGATCTGGTACTGTAAGTATGGTTGAAGGTGGAAGGATTTACAGCTGGGGTGATAGTATGGCCTTTTGCGACCTGAAATCCTGTGAGAAACTGGTTTTCATACAAGGTAAGGAGGTATGGTGCGAACAAGAGGGGTAGTAAAGAGGAGTATATCATTATCTGTGATTCAGCTAGTGAGTTAAGGAACTGTTTCACCTGGTGATGCAACACCAGAAGATAGAGTGGTGAGGTAAAGGTACTGAAAGAGGGATGGGAGAATGCCAGATGAAAGCTAATAGGTGCTATTAAAATGTAGGTAGACGAATGGGGGTGGGTGGAATTATCCCAGATGAAAGCAGATAGGATCTAGAAAGTGAGAGAGTGGCTATAGTACTATAAATTTAGAGATACTGGGGGTGGGAGGGGAGCGAAGAGAGCCCGAGCATAGCGAGGGCGAACTTAGCGGGGCTATTGCAGTTTACAAGGTTTCCTAAGGTGTCCTAAAGCTATAAGGTAAGTATTATAGCTCTTAATGTAAGAGTCAATTTACTTAATTTACAGGGGAAGGAGGCAAACACTCAAGTAGAAAAAAAGAGCCCTATCATCTCTATCTATACATATAACATGCATATATATATATATATATATATATAGATATATAGATATAGATATATATATATATATAGATAGATATATATAGATATATATATATATGCACACACACACACACACACACACACACACACACACTTACACACCACATGCATACTGTGCATGACTACATACACACATTGTGCAGGATTACATACATAAATACACGCGCACACACAAGTGCTTGCAAACATTGTCAAATAAACAAAGCAAAAATAAATAAGAAAAAAACTACAAGGTAGGGACACAAATATGATTTTTGACACTGTAAACTGATTTCCCATTTCTAATCAGGTCCCTCAATGTACAAGGACATTTCTATCGCATCTTCTAATATACATTAGTCTTCTGGTTTACTGTTATAAAGATTTATGCTGCACATGCTAATGTATAATGATGAAACTGTAATTTTCAGATATACTAGAATACTGTGCAATCATAAAATCAGAGCTGACATACCTGTAACTGGGCTGGAGAGTGTGTCAAGATTGCAGTCTGCATCCCACCCACAGTACAGTCGTTTTCGTACACGTTCGGTCAGTTTCTGGTGTTCAGGAAGAAACTAGAGAGACAGTAGCAGAGACACTAAATATATAATACCATTAACTCACTTAGTGAATGTACTTATGCAAACATAGCTATACTCTTAGTACCACAGATAGGTATTAAGACAAGCAATTTATTGCTTAATAGCACTACAAAACTGGAAGAAAAAAAGAGCAATATTTCATCAGGAAACCACATCCCTCTCTCTCAAACTTCACTTCCATTTTACAAAATATCCGAATTCCACACTCTGGTCTATTATTGCACATTTTAGTAGCCTTATGCAATAAGACTTTTCTTCCACTAGTCTTTCTTTGTCTAGACAAATGTACCTCGTTCTTTTGGTGCTGAAAACTTGTCTCAAATTTACTTGTTTTACAACTAAGATTTCAATTAAAAAACTGTTACCGTTAAGGAAACATAAAATAAAATTATTTTCAAAAGCTAGTGCAGTGAAGGATACAAACCTCTTAAGTATTAGCAGCATATTTTTCCAACACTACTCTGCAACCTATTTTTGTAAATTTGTTAATCAGTGATCCAGTGGATATGGTTTGCCTTCACTTACTCAAGCTGCATTTTTTTCTATAAACATGAGCACTGCTGGCTCAAGCTGTTTGCTTGCTGTATCCTTCCTCTCGGTTTACTGGACTGATACGCTTAGGCTTAATGTACCAACTTTTAACTTTGCCCCCAAAATGAATGGTCATCATTCTTTTCATGTTCAAATAACAAATCACTCATTTTCTGGTCTGAAACAACCCTCAGAGGAAGAGTATAACAGGAAAAACATGGTGTGAGGGGGTGCACAGTGACCTGCTTCTCTTCAAAAACAACATAACTTTGCAGCATTACACATTTTGCATGAATTCCCATTCTTCTGGAGAACTTAATTTTACTGCTTATCTGTATTTGAGTTAATGGGTTTACTACACAAATATAGGAACCTATATTCACAGCTTGTACATTCTGAGAAAATGTAGCAGATCCAATGTAGAACTTTTCTGACATGACTGACAACAAGCACAATGTAAGTGCAAAAGACTGGTGTAGCTAACCAGAATGTCTTTGGGAGCTAAAAGGAAACAGGAATACCCAGTCAAAACTCACATGGGAAAAACATACAAATTCAGACAGACATAACATACAGAAAGACTGAATTCCAATGTTGTGGGAGAGAAACATTTTCCAAAGAAGCGCCGTTTCACTCCAACAGACTTGTTTTTGTATTAGTCTTCAAAAATATTACTATGCTACTAAAACACAACTGTCAATATCCATGAGCATTGCAGTTTTCAGCACAGCAGCTCTTAAAATAATGTATTTGTTGCAGCAGATAAGCATTTTGTTTTTAGAGATGCAACGGTAGTTTCAAGAATTATTATCAAGTGTTCAAATCTTAAAATCCAGATCACTAGACAATGAAAAACAAGTACAAATCTTTTACGCAAGGAGGCAAGTCCTCTGTACACCCATGCTAATTATAATTTACCAACTCCCAGATAGCAGTACAATGTGAAAAGAAGAAAGTCCCACTCATTAAACTAGTGCTATCTCAACAACCTACCAGCATTTTTCAAAATTCTGACTTTTTCATTAAAAATGCCAGTAGCAAATGGATTATACATTTTCTTTTATCAAGTGGATTTGAAATTTTCAGCATTTGATGCAATGAATGGAACCCTATATATTATACCACTTGATCTGGCTAAAGCATTCAAACATGTAAATAAATGCAGATAACACTGTCTGCATTTATATTCCACCCGGCAAGAATGATAATACTCTAAAAAAATATCTTACATTGGCTAGCTTCTAACTATCCCCAGGAAACCACTGTCTTGGGGGAGTTTAATACTGATTGGGACACCTGTTCCTCTGAAACTCTCTCATTTAAACCTCCATGGGTTTACTCAGATCATTGCCACTCCCACCAGATTTAGCAAAAAATAGAGTCAAAGATAGCATCCTTGATTGGATACTTATTAACAGCCACCCCTAAAAAGTACAAGTCAGGTACATTACCCGATGACTTAAGTGATCACTGCCTTACCTATATTATTAGGTTCAAAGCCGACGTTCCCAACCCGCCCACCTACAAAACTACAAGAAACGTCAGGATCTTTACCCTTGACAACTTCCAAAATGAACTCAAAGCATGTAACTGGAATGTCTTGAAACGACTCCCATTATAAGAAGAAGTTGAGTACTTCAGTACCAGATTTCTGGCTATCCTTAACCACCATGCTCCTACCCCATACCATCCGTGTAAAAGCCACAGCTGCACCGTGGCTATCTAAAGAAACATAAAACAAAATTAAACTAAGAAATGACGCCTGGGCCAGGTGGCATGTTACCAAAGCCCCTATGGACCAAGTAAGATGACCAGCAGCTTAGGAACCAGACCAAAAAATCTGTCATTCTAGACAAAAAAAAAATCACTACACCCTCCTACAACAATAATATCAGTTAAAACCTCAAAAGTTCTGGGCTGGTATTAACAATCTTCTCCACCCAGACCATTCCGCCACCCCTACCCCATCAGCTGCCCTTGATAAATCCCCATATAGAAATTGCAAACAGCTTAAACTCCTTTACTGAAACTATCCAGTCTCTAGCCACCAATCTCACTCCATCGGACACAAACACCAGCTCTGCCACATCTAGCCCTGATCCACCCAGCACCCAGCCCACCTTTAGCTTTCAAACCACACGTATCAACCTGATCCAGACCTTACTCAAAAAGCTAAAACCTACTACACTAGCTGCCGACCACCTCCCAGTTGAATATCTTCAAAAAGCAGCTGACGTCATAGCACTTCCCATTTCTATTCTGATCAACAGATCCATCTCAGAAGGATCCATCCCAGCAATATGGAAAATATCACATTACACCTCTCCATAAAGGAGGAAGTTCCACAGAATTATCTAACTTTAGACCTATAGCCATTCTTTCACCACTAGCTAAAATCATGGAAAGATGCATACACAAACAAATCATGCACTTTCTTATTCAAAATGGAAAGCTTGCTGACTCTCAGCACGGCTTTAGGCCATTCCACAGTACCACCATGGCTCTAGCTTTCTCTAATGTCATCAATCTTCATCGTAACAGCAACAAACTATCTTCAGCACTCTTCCTAGATCTCTCAAAAGCGTTCGATATGGTCAACCATCAGCTACTGCTCAATACCCTATAAACCATCGGTTTAGACCAACATGCAATACAATAGTTTCACTCCTACCTAAAACGGTAGACAGCAGGCTGCCTTATGGCAGAGCAAGCTGTAATCCCAACTTCCTCTAACCCTAGGTGTCCCACAAGGGTCCATACTAGGTTCCCTTCTTTTCTCTATCTTTATCAATGACCTGCACACCACCATCCCAGGAGCTACCTGCATCCAATATGCAGATGACTCAACGTTAATATGCTCCGCCTCCTCTCCTACACAACTTCTAACCCTCTCCAAAACCACTTTCAGCACGGTAGAAACATGGCTAGCTAATCGCCGCCTGCTTCTAAATCCTAAGAAAACCAAGCTACTACTTTTCTCCCCTAACCATAGAATTTCTCCTCCTTCCTTCAGCATCAAATCTAGCAATGACACCATTATCTCCCCTGATGACAGACCATACAAAACTCCTAAGTGTAATAATAGACAACAACCTTAAATTTGATAAACATGTCAATCACACTATTAAGTCAGTCAACAAAAAACTTGGCTCCCTGTACAGAGCCAAAGCTCCCCCCCCACACCCAGCTTGGGTAGCTATTGCAAGATCACACCTCCTCTCTACCCTTACGTATGCCTCCCCTGTACTCACCAACCTATCCAAAACTAATCTCAACAAATTATCAGGATGTTACTATCATATAGCCAGATTCGCTACTGGCATGGCTTTTAGGACCCACCATTGCCAGAATCTCAAAGCACTGCCATGACTAGAGTATCCTACCCTTCTACAGTTCAACCAGCTTATAGTAGCGCATAAAATACTCCATCAACCTGATAACACCTGCCCCCAGCCATTACGCTCAGCTGATAAACTAATGATACTGACCCAAAATTTCAACAGCTATGCAGGTAATGCTATATTTGCCAAACTCAACCAGTAAAATCTGGAATCTACCCCCTACTACCATTACCAAGGAAACCTCACTACCCCTATTTAAAAGAGAACTCAAAAAATACCTCACATCTCATTGACTGTGCTCTTGTTGTAAACCTAACAACTTCACTAACACATGTCTTGCTACCCAACCTGCTATTTAGCCAAGTATCTATACCCAACCTGCTATTTAGCCAAGTATCTATGCCTCATAGCATTTGAATGTCTAAGCATTGTGAATTATGAGATCTGATTGTAGTCTATGTTCACATTTTCTGATATGTCTTTGCCAATCAGATGCAAATCTGCACATTGTGTATATTGATAGCTGTCTGCATTCTTTGTCTAAATTTTTCTAAACATGTCTGCCCGAGTTCATCACTCAGTGATGTATGTATAGTCTCTTTTTTGGTATGTGGAGCTTTTCTCCCCGGGCCTCTGCTGAAAATGGACATATATCCAGTCAGACAATCCTGGTCAACAAATGTAAAATAAAATAAATGTATCCCATGGCAGAATCAGACAAACTCAGGGGTTTAAATTAAGTTATAATACTTTAGGCCTGCAGCTGGATAAATGGTAGTGCACAAGTACAAAAGAATACCTATTCTTCATCATGCCCTATCATCAGAGAAGTAACCCAGCTCCTCTTTCTGAGACATAGGCACAGGTTTCTTCTGCTAAACCTCCCATATATTAGCGGATTTTACTAGTTCTACAGCAGAATCTAGTTAATCTAGCCCACCCTCCACCACTTATTACAGAATACACCTGACATAATGGAAGATCAGTTTCCCACTGTTTCTCCAGCCAGCCTGATTGACATGGGCATCCTGAGGCAATGTAGCAATTGCCTAATAAAGACAACCTACTACTCCTAAAACACACAAATACAATATGCGAGAGATGTTATGTGTGAGAGCGAGAGAGAGCACGCATTAATTCCAGATTCATAGTATAGACACAACACACTAAATACCTAGCAGGTTGTCAGCACCGACACTTCACCTCCCACACATACCAAGCATACAACACATAAACCCACATACATGGAGGTATTCACTAGACATATACCAAAACAGCAAACCCAATACTACCCCAACAGCACCCACTACACATACCACAAGCATCAGTGTCTCACCCAATAAGCCCCTTAAGGCAAAACATATTTGAACCAAATGTCTTGTTCATAGGTGACTCCATACTGAGACACACCAATGTCCCCCACACCAGGCTGGACAACGAGATGATCATGGTCAGTTGCCTGTCTGGTGCCAGGATCCTTCAAATCACGGATGCACTCAGGTTCTCAACAAGTACTGTTATGACTCTGTCACAGTCCATGTTGGAGTGAATGACTTGAGATGTACCTCACTGGACCATAAGAAGAGAGACATGCTAAAGCTTTCAGACTGCGTGTCCCATGCAGGTAAGCCCCTAGTCCTAAGCATCATTCTTCCCTCACCCAGGATGATGCCACAATACAAACAAAAAATGATGGCTTCAACAATTGGCTTAGCTTCCAGTGTCAATATGGGGGAATCCAGTATCTGACAACCTGGGATGATATGGTTGACAAACCACACTGCTTTGCCAGAGATGGTCTTCACCTGTCACCTCTAGGCTTTAGATTGCTGGCAAGGTACTTGCCTGCCCCATAGTGCCACAATGTCAAAATAAAAAATTCCCCGATGCAAAAATATCCTCCAGAAACAAACTCAGGGTTATGTTGCTTAATGCTAGGAGTCTAAATCAGAAACTGCAGTCACTCAAAGCTCTTCTCAACTTGGAAAACACTGATGTCTGCACAGTCACAGAGACATGGTTCAAAGCCTCAGAGTACCCTGGCCATGCAGGGCTATAATGCTTTTCACATGTTCAGACCACAAAACGAACATAAAATAATCAAGGGAGGAGGAGTACCCATCTTCATTAAAGACAAATACACCTCTAGACTGGTTAAATAGTACGACTCCCTAGAGTTACTCCAAGTCCAACTAACTGTAGTCAAGACCCCCTCCACATCACTGTTAGCTATAGGTTCCCCACCATGAAAACCACACAGCCTACCTGGACCTACATGAGTCACTCATACAACCAAATACCTTGGTCATAGGTGCCTAACTATCCTTCCATCAACTGTGTAACATATCAGAGTACAAAATGCACTCACCCAAAGGTTCTTGGACTTTGTTAACACAAATGGTCTGGAGCAGATAGCACCCCCACAAGGGGTCTAACATCCTTGACATAGTGTTTACCAACATGCAGGATTCCTGCACCATGCCATGTGTGGGACCCTCCCTGGTAAAGTCCAATCATAAATCAATCTCATTTGAAGTAACAATTGCACCTGACCCACCCTCAGAAGCAAAAGGGTTAAAAATTTCTCCAAAGCAAACTACAGCCTACGGAGCGATGGCATGAATAGCTTCAGACCCCCTGCCAACACTGACAGCAGGGACCGTTATACTGAGGTGTACACAAACATCCTCTACAAACACCTATATAAAATGTACAGACTCAGCTGTACTGGAACACAAAATCTTCACAAAAAAGCCACCCTGGCGGACATCAAGCATAAATAGGTTATACAATAAGATAAAGAAACTGTTGTCAAACAACAAGAGGGAATGGTCTCAGCAAAGGAAGAAATCCCTCCAAATCATAAACAAGCAGATTAGACATCTTGTAAGTCCTCTAAAGCCTTTAATTACGAAACTAAATTATCATCCCTAGCCAAGGAAAATCAAAGCATTCTTTAGTTACATCCAACATCTAAAAGGAAGGCCCAGCTTTGTGCCGAGCTAGTTCTGAATGGTACAGCTTATACTGAACCCGAGGACATTGCCAACCTGCTAGTGGACAATTTTGGTGAAAACTTCACTCCCTTGTCCCCACCAATCATACCCCACAACATACCTGTCACCAGTCCTCTGCAGAGTATCTCTAGAGAGCAGGTCGTAGCCCCACGCTCCAAGGCCAAACATACAGCCTCCATAGGACCGGACAACATCCCAGGCCGTTTATTAAATGGTCTAAAATAAGAAGTTATGTACCTACCATAACGTTCCATGTTAGCTGTCTTCTTCTCGCCTTCTTTCTTGCTGGATGGGTTCGGAGCCGATCCTCGGCTCCGACTCAGCCAATACTAAAAGCTCGAGAGCTAATTCCACCGGCTCGAGGCTCCCCTATATCCCACAATGCTAGGCGGTAACTACTCAGATCTCGTTTGATAGCTACACCAAGCAATCCTAGTCTCCATAGAATGGAGTAGGGAAACTCACCTCAAAACAATCTGCGTAAAGGAAAGGCAGACCTCAGTAAGGGTAGAAGAGGTGGAAGAACGTGTGGGAATGACAACTTTCAGAAGAAACACAAAATGAATTCCAGTCGGTCTGTCCAGACTTGGGGGAAGGAGGGTGGGACGCAAGAAAGAAGGCGAGAAGAAGACAACTAACATGGAACGTTATGGTAGGTACATAACTTCTTAATGTTAAGTTGTCAATCTCACCTTCATTCTTGCTGGATGGGACCGCGTCCCTAGCACCTTATCCCGGGTGGCCTATCGGAACAGACTCTTGAGAACAGTGGAACCAAAATTGGCACGGCTTCTGGAAACCATGTCCAATTTGTAATGTGAAATGAATGTATGAGGAGAAGCCCAGGTGGCTGCTGCACAAATTGAATCTATCGGCAGCCTATCCTGAAAAGCTACGGATGTAGCTAATGCCCTAGTTGAATGAGCTCTAGGTCTTGAGGGTAGTTTTTGACGTCTGATCTCATAGATGAAGGTAATTGTAGAGGTGAGCCATCTAGAGAGGGATACTTTAGTAACTGGAAGGCCCAATTTGCCTTCCGCATATGATAGAAACAATTGATCAGATTTCCTGAATTGTTTAGTCCTGTCTAAGTAATATCTAAGTTGGCGATGAACATCCAAAAAATGTAGCTTTTGTTCCGACCTGTTTGAATAGTTAGGGAAAAAGACGGGAAGATCAATAATTTGGTTTAGGTTTATTTGAGAAGAAACTTTAGGCAAAAAGGATGGATTAGTACAGAGGGATACCCTGTCTTTGTGAAAAACTAAGTAAGGAGAACGACTGCACAGAGCATGGAGTTCGGATACCCTTCTCGCTGAAGTTATAGCTACCAGAAAAAGTGTCTTCCAAGAAAGCAACTTCAGAGAACATGAAGCCGCCGGCTCGAAGGGGGGAAGAATTAACGATGCCAGAACCAAGTTCAAATCCCATTGAGGCGGGGGAACTTTGATTGGAGGTTTGAGAAGAAATACACCCCTTAAAAAGGCTTTACAGAGTTTGTGAGCCATGATGCTAGACTCTGAAACACCAACATGAAAATTTGATATGGCAGCCAATTGAACTCTAATGGTTGATGCAGAAGATCCTAAATGAAAGAGTTCTGCTAGAAAGTCTAAAATAGACTGGATAGGTGCAGTAAAGGGAACTATGTTTTTTGATGTTACCCAAAGGGAAAAACGTTTCCATTTGCTACTATAAATCTTCCGGGTAGAAGATTTATGAGAGGCTATCAAGATATCTCGGACCGAGCGAGATATTGAGGGAAGCCTGGCTAAGGTTGGAATCGGAGAAACCACACTGTGAGGTTTAGAGAAGGCAGAGATTGGTGCAGCTGACCCGATTGGTGGGTTATCAGATCTGGTACTGGGTCCAGATGCCAAGGCTGCTCCAAAAGGTAACGATGAAGAAAGGGGAACCATATCTGTCGAGGCCAGTAAGGGGCAATGAGGATCATTGTCACTCTCAAGGCGATGGCTTTCTGAATTAGTTGAGATATCAGTGGAAAGGGGGGAAAAGGCATATAGAAGTCCCCGGGCCAATCGTGGACTAGAGCGTCTCTGGTGGGATGGCCTGATAACGGAAAGAGAGTGAAGAAGTCGTGACACTTGCTGTTTTGGGAGTAGCAAAAAGATCGCAGCAAGGCTGGCCCCATCTTAGGAATACTTCTTCTAGAACTGATTTCTTTAGAGACCACTTGTGGGGCATGAGAATTGCTCTGCTCAATTTGTCTGCAATAACGTTGGATTTCCCGGGAATGTGCGTTGCTATCAGAAAACGCTGAGAAGAGATCGCCCATTGCCAAAGTCTGAGTGCCTCTCGACATAAAGGGTATGATCTGGTTCCACCTTGTTTGTTGATGTACCACACTACGGACATGTTGTCCGTTTGAATTGCAATAGTCCCAGTGGGAAGAGAGTCGTGAAGGGCTTGCAACGCTAAAAGCACTGCTCTCATCTCTAAGACGTTTATGTGCAAGTGGCACTCGAAAGGTTGCCACGTGCCCTGGACTGTCCTGCCCTGATAATGCCCCCCCACCCGATCAGGGAGGCGTCTGTTGTCAACGTGGCGACTGGGGGGGGGGGAGAGTAAAGGGTCTTCCTTGGAGAAGTTGAGGTGATGTGATCCACCAAGACAGTTGATTCTTGCATGCTTGAGTTATCAATATGGTATGGGACATCGGGAGCTGTTGAAAGGACCATTGAGTAAAAAGCATCCATTGGAGGATCCTCATGTGAAAGCGAGCTAAGGGGAGAAGGGGAATAGCTGCTGCCATGAGCCCTAGTACCTTCAAAACCAGACTGGCTTTGACTTTGTTGCATTGTAAGAGAAGGGAAACTTGGTTCTGAATGTCTAACACCCTCTGCTCTGTGAGTCTGGCTGAAAGATTGAGTGTGTCTAAGGTGGCGCCTATAAAGATAATAGATTGACAAGGCGACAAAGAAGATTTTTCGAAATTTATCGAAATGCCTAGAGCTTGGCAAGACTGGATGGTGAAGTCCCTGGATAGAAGAAGCTGATGTCTGGTGGTGGCGGTAAGGAGCCAGTCGTCCAAATATGGAAACACCTGGAATCCTTGACGTCTCAAGTGAGCCGCGACCACTGCCATGCATTTGGTGAACACACGGGGGGCTGTAGTGAGACCAAAGGGCAGGGCCCTGAACTGGTAGTGACTGGCTCCCAGCCTGAAGCGGAGATATCTCCTGGAGCGTCTGTTCATTTTGATGTGGTAGTACGCGTCCTGAAGATCTATCGAGCACATCCAATTGTTCTGACCCAAGAAGGGTAGAATGGACTGTAGCGTAACCATCCGGAATTTTGTTTTTCTGACAAACTTGTTTAAGTAGCTAAGATCCAGTATGGGTCTCCAGTCCCCTGTTTTCTTTGGTACCAAAAAGAATTTGGAGTAGATTCCGGATCCTTGCTGGTCTGCCGGGACTGATTGGATAGCTATTTTTGATAGCAGCTTTGAAATTTCTAATGCTGCTTGTTCCTTTAGACCGGGTGGAATATCTGGAAGGGATCTTTTGGGTTGGGTTGGGATGTGAATAAAGGGAATTTTGTAACCCTCGGATATGATCGACTGTACCCATTTGTCTTGAGTAAGGGAAAGCCAGGCTTTTGGGTACAGTGATAACCTTCCCCCGACTGCCTCCGAAGGTGGACAGCCGGGCAGCCCCTCAGGGATGCTGAAAGGGTTTGTCAGAGAACATTTCTCTGCTACCCTGGTTTTGCGGACCTCCTCTGCCTCTATAGGGCGGCGTCTATTATTATTCCCCCCTCTGCCTCTAGAGGGGAATCGGCCTTGTGCATCAGATGAGACTCCCTGGGATTGTTTGCGGAACCACATCTTTCCTCCCCTTTGACCTTTGGGATAGGGTCTAGAAGGGGTAGAAAAACAGACTCCTACAGCAGAGAGAGTCTTACCTTCTACCTCGCACCTGGTCAATGTATCCTTCACCTGTGGGCCAAACAAGGATGATCCATCAAAGGAAGAATTGGTGAAGGACGCTTTGAAAGGGTCCGCAAAGTTGCATAGCCGCATCCAGGTGTGACGTCGTAAGGCAACACCTGTGCCTGCGGCTCTACTCGCTCCATCCGCTGCATATGAGACCAGCCGCATGGAGGAGTTAACGATGGAATTTAGAGTTGCCAACTGGGAGTTCATTGTATCTTTGAACCCTTCAGCTGTAGGATCCTTTATCAGTTCACCCATATACTTGAGTAAATCTCTCTGGAGACGAGTGAAGTGGCATAAGTAGTTCAGCGACCGCATTGAAAAGGTCGCTGATGAAAACATCTGCTTGCCGTACCTGTCCATGGTCCTAGATTCCTTATTAGGAGGATGGACAGGAACCGAAGGATCAGCTAATTCCTTCTTTGTGGCCGCAGCCACCACCATGGCATCAACAGGGACACCTTTGGATAAAAAATCTTTGTCTCTGGGGGCAGTAATAAATTTGGATGGTCTCCTCGGGGTGGGTTCTACTGAGTCAGGAGCCGTCCAAGCCCTCCTTGCCACCACTTCCATAAGGGGGTCAAAGGGAGGGGACACCCAGGAGGTAGAAGGGCGAGAGCCAAATGCCTCAAGATACACTGACTCATCCTCCGAAGGGTTAAGGGCTGGCCAGTTCCCCCTCTGTTTCAGGATTTCAAGGATGTCAGCAAAGGAGACATCCTCAGAGGGGGATCGAGGGGAACCTTCGGATTCCTCTAAGTCAGTGTCAGAGGTGATAGACTCAGGGGAGTCAATGTGCTTCCTCTTGCACTGCCTCTTCCTAGGGGGATCTCCTGCAGGGTCAGGAGAGGCCTCGGAAGAGGAGGAAATTCCCAATGGGGAAACTTGAGGAGTTGGCTCTCTGCGGTCTGAGACAAAGGGGTGAGTAGAAATCACCGCAGGCACTGTAGATGGAGGGGCTGAAGGAGCTGACTGTGGGGCAGAACCTGGTTCTAGCACGCTCCGCATGACCTCGAAGGCACTCCTGTCAGGCAAGGCCAGAGGCCCCCGCTCCGAAGAGACAAGGACCTCCCCCGGCACCGACAGAGACGGCTCCGAAGCCGATGTCGGAGCCGAACTCACCAACGCCGAAGCCCCGAGAGGGAGAGCGGGGTCGGACAAGGGTCCGATGCCACTCGCCCCCTCGGAGCCGACGAGGGAAGCTCGGCGCCGAGATCCCTCCAAAGAGGAGATCGGAGCAGACGACGGAACCGAAATGGAAGGTATTGGATCCGACGCACCGACAGTCATGGCTCCGACAAGCCTTGGCTCTGAGCTCGGAGTCGGAGGAGGAATGTATTGGGGAACGGGAATAGCCACTGACTGGTGAGTCGGGCTATGCAGCATTTGGGCCAGTGCCTCGGACCTGAGAAGTCTACTCACTACCCTTTGCAAATCATGGTCTGATAATCTGGAAGACCGAGAGGAATGAGTTTTGTGACTTCGTTCCGAAAGGAGAGGGGATCCTGGCGCCGAATGCACGGATCCGATAGAGGGGGATCTGGACCCCTTTCTCGATTGTGGCTCCGATAAAGGTATCGGAGCCGACAAAGTTATCAGCCTTGGCTCCAGCCGGAGCTGAGGTAACAGTATGGGGCTTAGAAACATCGGCTCCAGCCGGAGCCGATGTCGAAGCCGACTTAGATTTCTCAGTAGACGACTCTGGAGCAGGAGCCGACTGTTTAGAAGTTTTTGGAGGCTTCCCCGACACAGACTGAGTCGGGGGGGCCTTCAGGCTTTAATAAGCCCCACAAGATGAGCTTATTCTTGCGTTCCTGCAGGACTCTAGGGCTAAACCCATGACAAAAGGCACAAGAGTCCTGCAGGTGCAAAGGCCCCAGGCAATACACACAAGAAGTGTGACCGTCTGTCAGAGACATTTTCTGACGGCACGAGTCACACTTCTTGAAGCCTGAGACCTTATCTTTAGACATAATACAACAAGAGAGCCTAACACACACAAACAAACACACTACAGACACTCTCTTTAGAAATAAAATAAATTTTAAGGTTAAACCACTAACACACACACACACAAGCCCTTACAAAAAACTAATTTAGTAAAGGACTAGGGGGAGGGTAGGGGCCGAAGGCCTAGAACAAGGAAAAAAAAGGGAAAAGGGGCTCGACAAACAGGGGTCGATTTGTCTAAATTTTTAAATTAAACTAAAAAATTATGTATTAAAATTAAAAAAGGGGTTTTTAGAAGTAGCTAAAGGTAAAACTGTAACTAACCTGCCTGAGCCGGTAGAAAATGCACCTCCTCAGCTATAGCGGCAAACGCGATCTGGGTAGTTACCGCCTAGCATTGTGGGATATAGGGGAGCCTCGAGCCGGTGGAATTAGCTCTCGAGCTTTTAGTATTGGCCGAGTCGGAGCCGAGGATCGGCTCCGAACTCATCCTGCAAGAATGAAGGCGAGATTGACAACTTAACATCAGGAATTAGCAGAACCACTGAGCATGCTCTTCAATCTCAGTCTAAGCACTAGCTTTGTCCCAGTTGAGTGGAAAACAGCAACTGTAATCATCTTGAACAAAGTGGGTCCCTCAACTGACCCTGGGAACTATAGGCCCATAAGCCTAACCAGCCTAATCTGCAAGGCCATGGGGAGAATCATCATGGACATAGGCAGGGTTGCCAGACGTCCCTATTTGAGCGGGACTGCCCCGGGATCAGCAGCCCGATCCAGAGTCCCGCAAACAGCCTCCGCTTTGTTTTTTTTTTTTTTTTTTTTTTTTTTATTGGCTCGTATACTGGCATAAAGGCTAATAAAAAAAAAACGCAAAGTGGAGCCACTTCTGTTTAATGCAGAACTGCCTGATGTTCCGCAATGAACAGATGAGGCTCCGCTGTGAGTTTTTTTTGACTGGCTTGTATACCGGCATAGGGGCCAATCAAAAATCACAAAACAGAGCTACTGCTACTTATGTTTAATGCAGAACTGCCTTACGCATTCAACACCTTTTCTTTTGGTCTTCACTTAGCATAAAGGACCTTTTTTTTGTCCCTACCTGTCCCTTTACAAATCTGGCAACCCTGGGTATAGGTGACCTTCAAAATCTTAAAGCCAAACTGGGTTGGGTCAAGGGCAGATCTTGCCTGTTAAACCTGGTGGACTTCCAGAATGACACCAAGGCCTTGGATGAAGGCAAAACAGTTCACACTGCCTATCTCGACCTAGCCAAGGCCTTTGACACAATCCCTCACACAGGCTTCATTGAGAAACTCACCCAGCTGGGGATTAAACCTTACTAGCTGACCTGTTACCGGTGGTGTTCCACAAGGATTTGTACTAGGCCCCTACTGTTTGGTATCTATTTTTCAGAAGTCCAGGCAAAAACAGATGGTCTATAGCTTACCAAGTTTGTTGATGACTGCAAAATTGGGTACCATCATCGAATCCCCCAAAGATGGCAACATACTACAAAATGGGTTTACACAGGAAAAATGATTGGTGTCAAAACCATGGACAAACAAAAATGCAAAAAAATGCATCATCATCTCTTTCCTGCTAATTACAGCATTATAATACCCCCTAAGTTCAAACCCACTGGCGAGAGATTTAGGAATGCAAGTTGACAGCAGCCTTAATTTTGATCATCGGGTTTCCACATTAGTACGGACGGCCTTCAATGCTGCACACCTCATAAGCAAGGCTATAGCATCTGTAGAATAGTGTGTGTGTGCTGTATCTTTAAGAAGATAAAGAAGGACTGAACGTGCATATAAATAGCAAGCACGTGCTAGCTTCAGTGCCACTCAGAGTGCAGCCAGAGAGTATGCATGTATGAGTGTAACAGCTAGTTTGTTTATAAGTTTATCTAAGTTAAAGTTATTAAGCCTCAATCCTGATGTGTTTGCACATAATAAAGCTGCTTGAACAGAACCCACAAAGACTCATTATTTGATCCTGACTGAATGAGAAACATGGTGTCAGAACCAGGAATCCAGAGACCGATATTCGGAGCCACGAGGGACATAGTTAACAGTGAAAGTAAACTGACAGAAATGAGCACAAAAAGGGCCAGAAACGAACCAAAGTTAATGAAAACTTGCACGAACGATTTTATAAAAAAAGATAAAACGGAGCATTACAAGGGCACAAACCGCATTATAAAACAGGTGAGAGGCATAAAAGATCTACTAATTAAACAAAATGTTTAAAATTAAGATATTTGATAAAACAATCATCAGAAAAGCACATAAGGGGTTTGGAATTACCACAGAATTGCAAAATGAGCACGTTTAGAGTAAAGCACAAGAAAAGTACAATGGGCACAAAAAGAGATTAAATGAGCAGAACGAATATAATACGAGCAAAAAGGGCACATTAAGCATAAATAAAGCAAGGTGACTGCATGTTTTTTTGGCAACGTACCGTGTTTTAGCATAACTACTATTTTGCACTGTATTAAGGGCATAACTAGAGTTATTTGAAGTATCTCAAAGTGTGTGAAGTGCTTACTACTGTGCATTTAATTGTGGCAGTGAGAAAGATTTTGCTTTGTGACTGTCACTTAATGCTGAGCAAAGCTACTGAGATTTATCAAATTCATGAAGTTACAGAAAGGCACACAAGTATGCTTGCAAGTGATAAGAGATTGGTTTCAGCAGGCTCCAGAGCAAATGTAGATAGCAATCAACATGTGGCAAACAGAGGAATGCCTAAGCACATTACAGCTACAGCCTCTACTAGTTCTCTTGGGAAACCACATAGTTTTTCCAGCAAGTTCTAAGAAGGGGGCATGCTCATTGCAGGACAAGGGTGAGTCAGCAAAACCCAAATCTAGTTTTATTATTAACTGCTGCAATTGTGGTGCCAATCATGAGTCTAAGATAGAAATGCTTACCATGGTCAGCAATGCCGCAAGTGTAAAAAATGGAACCATTTTCAAAAGTTTTGCAAATCAAGTAAACCTCACACAGTTATAAAGAAGGGTCACTCGAAAAAGCAAGTTGATCATATACAGAGCTGCAGTTCTACTTTCTATATAGATGGTGCATCAGTAATTGGTGAAAAGGTTGATGCAGTGAATTTGTTGGTAAAGAACAAAGTCCGGATCAATGATACATCCACCGAGTTCAAGGCAGACACTGGTTCAAAGTGAATGTTATGTCAGCGGACACAATTGCTAAGGTGAGAGCTGGTGAACAACGATGTGGATAGCTGTGCAAAACTGGTTGCTTATGGAGGCGAAGAAATTCATATCGAAGGCACAGTGGTGCTTTCATGTTGTGGCTAGGAAATGTTACAGCTTGTTATTCTATGTAGTCCGAAGACCTGTGCAGTCAGTATCGGGTCTCAGAGACAGTTTGAGAATGCATCTGCTTTCTTTTACCAAAGAAGTTCATCATATAAGCAAGCACACATCCTATTTCAAATTTTTCTGAAGCCATTTTCTGAGTACGCTAATGTTTTCTATAACAAGTTGGGCAAACTTCCAGTTGTGTATTCTTTGTTAGACAGAGAGGTCAGTCCAGTGGTCAATCCAGCAAGAAAAGTTCTGACAGCTATGCAGGATAAAGTCAAAGCTCAGTCGATTAAAACAGTGCAGCAAGGTGAAATTTGTCCAGTTATAGAACCAACTGAATGGGTGTCGTCCATGGTAGTAGCCCACAAGAATGGCTCAGACAAAAATCAGAATACGTATTGACCCAAGAGATTTGAACAAAGCATTAAAGAGACCGGATTATCCAATGCGTACAGTCGAGGGAGTCGCAGCCCTAATACCAAAATGCCACTATTTTTCTGTCTTGGATGCAAAAAGTTCATTCTGGCAAGTGAAGCTTGATCCTCATTACTGACTACTTTCAGTACCCCATTTGGCAGATACAGATTCCTCAGGATGCCATTTGGAATAAATTCTGCAAGTTAAGCCAGCATGCAATGGAGCAAATTTGTTCAGGTTATCCTTGTGCCATAATAGTAGATGACTTATTGGTTGTCGGAATGGTGAAGCAGAGCATGACAGGAACCTTAAGAAAGTACCAGACAGAGCACATAAAGTGAACTTAAAAGATCAGTCTTCTAAGTGCAAATTCAGACTACCTGAAATTACATATGTAGGTCAATTATTTACCAGCACTGGCTTGAGTCCAGACTCAAACAAGCAAGCAGCCATTCTTGAGATGCCAGGACCAGCTAAGGTTCAAGCTCTACAGCGTTTTCTTGGCATGGTCAACTATTTAGGCAAGTTTACACCAGACTTCAGTGAGTTGACACCACCTTTGAGAGAGCCGATGTGCAAAAATATTACATGGTCTTGGTTGGAGTAGCACCAGAAAGCATTTGAAGACCTTACACAGAAAATCGCCATCCCAGCTACATTAAGATACTATGATGTCAATAAACTAGTCACTCTTTCCTGTGATGCTTCAAAATTTGGTCTTGGAGCAGTTATTCTTCAAGAGGGCAGACCAGTAGCCTATGCATCTAGAACTCATCAAAATGAAATGCAATATGCTCAAATTGAGAAAGAACTTTTGGCAATAGTATTTGCATATTATATCTATGGTCGAACTATTCAAATTGAAACTGATCGCGGACCGCTACTTACTATTTAAAGAAGCCTATGCATTCAGCTCCGAGATTACAAAGAATGAGGCTCAAAACTGCAAAAGTACAACTTCAAAATGGTCTACAAAAAAGGCTTCTTTATCTGGCTAATGCCTTATGCAGATCACCCAGAAATACAACGGAACGGCTTCATGCAGAGAATTTGACTTTGACATCATGGAAGTGCGTAATTTTTCTACCACAAGACTTGATGAGCTGAGAAATCATACAAAGACTGAGCCAATTTTTCAAAAGCTCAACCACTACATTAATGTTGGACAGCCATCAAAGCAATCTACTGTGCCATCTGAGGTGCAAACTTATTTTCCTTACAGACATGAGATGTTGATGGAAGATGGTATTATTTTCAAAGGTCCTAAACCTGTTGTTCCTGCCCCCTTACAACATGAATATATCCAGATTTTGCATCATGGTCACCTAGGTTCAGAAGCTACCAAAAGAAGGGTGAGAGAACTAGTATTTTGGCCTTCTCTAGTAAAAGACATTGATAAAGTGTTTTCTTCTTGTAAAGTATGCAACACTACTAAACCACATTTGCAAAAAGAACCATTTTAGCCAAGTCATACTCCTGAACTACCTTAGTCAACAGTAGCCACTGATGTATTCAAGCGGAGCAAACAGCATTACTTAGTGTTGGTAGACTCTTATTCGAATTGGTTGGAGATTGATTTACTGCCTAATCTAACATCCACTACTGATATCACCAAGTTGAAACGTCATTTCTCAGTCCATGGTAGTCCACACAAAGTTATTTCTGACAATGGTACTCAACTTACTAGTCAGTTGTTTCTGAAATTTGCAAGAGAATGGGACTTTGTACATGTTACTAGTAGTCCAGAATATCCACAGTCAAATGGACTAGCCGAACATGCAGTACAGAGTGCAAGGCAATTTTGAGAGGTCAAATCGTGATAATACCGATGTATTTTTGAATTTACTCAATCTCAGAAACATACCCCGTGACAACAGAAGTCTCTGAGCAGGCGAGCCAAGTATATCTAGGCAAACCAGAACAACACTGCCTATTAGTTCCAGTTTGTTGAGGCCTAAAGCTAAGAACACCGGAACAATTAGAGCCGAATTATTCAGAAAGCATTCTTTCCAGACGTTCAGCTATGATAAATTGAGCAGATTTCTTCATCTGTTGAAAGGAGGAGACACACTGAGGATACAAATGGTTTCGACTAGCTTGGTCAAGTAACAGGTATATGTAAAGAGCTGAGATCCTACTTCATAGAATCTGAGGGTGTGGAGTACAGGAGAAATAGCAGACATCATCTTCCTGTACCAGAATCGATAACGAAGCATTGCTCCTGTGATACAGACTGTAGATCTCAGAGCAATCCAGACAATGTTCCTGTCGCAGAACAAGTCTTAACTTCTACTTCCATTCCTGATGATGTTCCTGATGTCCATAAGGTTGAACAATTCAGCAGAGACGTTCTCAGTTGCTAGACCGGTTTCTAATTTTTATGTCACATGATTTGGTCGTATTTCCAGACCTAGTGTGAAATACGCAGCAACTTGTACATAACTGTATATATGTATCTAGTTCTGTATAATTGCATAACAAATAATTATTTGTATTGATTGCATGTCAACTGATGTCATCAATATTGCATGACTTATTTCTCAAAGAGGAAGGATGTAGAATAGTGTGTGTGTGTGTGTGTGTGTGTGTGTGTGTGTGTGTGTGTGTGTGTGTGTGTGTGCGTGCTGAATCTTTAAGAAGTGTTTCAAGGACTAAACGTTCATACAAATAGCAAGCACGTGCTAGCTTCTGTGCCATTTTGAGTGTGCAGCCACAGAGTGAGCATGTATGAGTGTAACAGCTAGTTTATTTACAAGTTTATCTAAGTTAGAGTTATTACGCCTCAATCCTGATGTGTCTGTACATAATAAAGCTGCTTGAACAGAACCCAGAAAGACTTGTCTATTTGATCCTGACTGGACGAGTGACAGCATACAAAGCTAAGGATGTTACAACTCCCCTGTACTCGGCTTTCATCAGACCAATAATAGAGTATAATGCTCCCTTCTGCATGTGCCTCAGGCATCTGCAGCATCAGGACAGACCTCAGAGGTTTCTCACTAAGAAAATTAGAGGAGACTTGTGCCTGAGCTACAGAACAGCATCAGACCCTCCCTTGATGAAGCTGCTGCACATCCGCAAATCCAGCAGGACAAGATTCACTCGCTCTAGGGATTTTAACCTAGCCTGCGATATTAACAGGACATGCTGAACAGACAGACATGTCTCCCAGAGGTTGCCACTCCTCTGGAGCAAACTCCTAATTCACGTAAAACAGATCTCATTAATGACCCTATTTAAGAGTAACCTGGACATCTGGCTAGGAAACTGTACATTTACACCAGGGGTTTCACCCATGTCCCTCTTAGACAGGAGCAGCCAGTGCTGATCTTAGATTCGCGCACAAACATACACAATATATCTTGGGCTATAAGGG
This sequence comes from Protopterus annectens, assembly GCF_019279795.1. Lineage (NCBI taxonomy): Eukaryota > Metazoa > Chordata > Ceratodontiformes > Protopteridae > Protopterus > Protopterus annectens. The sequence continues at coordinate 1,916,749,117 of NC_056737.1, forward strand.
AACAAGGGTATAACATGGCTAGGCTTGTACAGGCCTTAGGGCCAATAGCCTAGTAAACCCCTATGATCCTATTACCTTGGATTTAAAAATGCATACTTCATCAGGTATGTAGAACATAAAACTGTTTTTCTTTTAATAATATGAAACCGTTAATGTAACATCCACAGTGGTGCAGCGGTAGCGTTGTTGCCTCACAGCAAGAGGTTCTCCCGTTCGATTCTCAGCTAGAGTGCGAGGAGTGCCTTCTGTGTGGAGTCTACATGTCCTCCCCGCGGTTGGGTGGGCGTTCGAAAGACATGCATAAATGGGCGTGCCTTCGCTGAAGGTTGAACGTCGAGCTGGCACCTCGGCTTTCATGAAAATCTACTGCCAATCATTAGCGGACTGGAGTTCCGCTGTGGCGACCCCTAACTGGGAAAAACCGAGACACAACAACAATATGACAACGTTCATGGTTTACTCACCATTTTCCTAAGAAGGTGTAATCTGCATAGAAATCAAGTTCAACCTGATTAGCAGTACAGGGCAATGTTAAGGAAAAACTGGGAGGTTCTCATAGGTTCATGGGTAAGTACTAGGCTATCTGCCCGAAGGCATTTATAAGCCTAGCCAGAAAGTGTTGGCTTTCGCTGCCCCCTTAGATTAGTTCTCTGTGCCTCTGTCCAGCACAGCCACTGAAGTGATCCCTGGGGTAAACTTTCTGCTTTCTACCACTACTGTCACTTCTTATGCATTTTAATATTCTGGTATCCCCCTTCCCCTACAATGTGCCAGTCTGTGTGCAGTCTGATATGACTATACCAGGCTCCTTTTTTCCTTCATTTGGTGCTATTGCTACCCACTCAACTCTTTTTAATTGCAAATGTATTCTGCTTTTTTTTATTATTGTATTTATCTTGTTATGTTCTAAAATCCCCCCTGAACCAAACCTTGCCAGTTATACTACAGTATTTTCTTCATTTTTTCTACATAGATTTGCATATTAGCCCTGTTGCATACCACTGACATTAGGATTCGTCAACAACCCTACTGCTCGCATTAAGGCTACAGTAAAATGTTCCTTTTTATGTCTCACACAGATTTGCGATTCACGGACACATTAGCTGCAAAGAGAAAAAAAATACTTCATTATAGGCTAATCAGCATGCCTATGATTCACTATTAACTATGGTAAAGGTGGATCAGCACTTTCCAGTGGCCACCACTGTCAAATAACATAGCACTTTCCTGTGGTAGTTAACAATGGTGGCTACATTGTGTTAGCAACCCTCCTCATTCACTCTGCTATACAGAAGCACACAGTAAACACGCACCACATACCCTGTACCTGTCCCTATTATCAGAACTACAATGGTGTTTCCTTTTCCCAGGCCTGGTAATACACACATGATTATAGTCTGTCTTTAATATCAGACATTCACATTTCATTCTATATTCTTCAGTACATACACGCTAGGGCAAAACCTACTATCCTAGTGACTCTCTATGTTGGTAGGTGGAATCTTCCCTGTCCCTCTCCCTTGTACATTAAGAACTACTGCAGGCATTACACAATGCCAAAGTTCCTGAAAGAGGATGGCAGGAAGGCCTGGGGATACACAAGGAGTACTGGGAAGGGAGCCATAAGATGATGCAGAAGGGAAAAAAATCCTTGGTAAAAAAAAAAAATATATATATATATCTATATATATCTATCTATATATATCTATCTATATCTATCTATATCTATCTATATATCTATCTATATCTATCTATATATCTATCTATATCTATCTATATATCTATCTATATCTATCTATATATCTATCTATATCTATCTATATATCTATATATCTATATATATATATATATATATATATATATATATATATATATATATAATATTATTTAGAAAGATAGATATCAAAGATGAGATTACTGGAGTTAGTATAAACAACTGTCAGCTGTCTTAACACAGACCACACAAGGTCAAAAATGTAAATCTCAATGCTGTACTATGCATGGAATATTTAAAATAAAAAAACATTGTTTTTACAGCACTTCACACATAGGGCTTGCACTCGTCACACCCCCTGCTAAATTATATCTGCTAATTATGAGATTGCACAAAATCAGAGAAAGTACATAGTCCCCCAACACTGCAAACTGTGTGATCTTGCACACCTGTTGACCATTTGTTTAGTCAATCAAGTGAAGCCAACCAAAACCTCATTCAACAAGTACCAGTGCACCCAAATGTATGTATGTATATTATATATATATATATATATATATATATATATATATATATATATATATATATATATATATATATATACACACACACACACACACACACACACAGACATATATCCCTACTGCACTAAACTATCAACTAACACAGTGGGTTAATGACAGGCCTACATGTGGCAAGGTTCTTGGGTTCAAATCCCTTTTAAACCTGCCTTGTACCCACTTTTTCTTTATGTACCACTAAGATGCATTGTGCAGAGTAATCACTAGAGTGTAGTGTCCCCCTACAGCCCTGTGTGCTATTAAGGCATAGCTAAAGACCTATCCTTGGAGGCTAGTGGTTTCAGCCATCTCCCATCCTTATTCTTTTTAAGTGCCATTCAGGCACAACTTAAAAGAGATCTGCCTGGTGGCTAGTGGTTCTCCCACCCCCGATCTCCATTCCATTTAAATGCCACTCAGGAATGAGATTCCAGAGGTATACCTGGTGGCTATTGGTTTGCCCCACCCCCTCAATCCCCATTTCACTTTATTGCTGCTCAGGCTTGAGTTTTCAGAGGCATGCCTAGTCACTTATGGTTACCTCCACCCATAATGCTGCAGGCTCTACTCATCAGTCTGGGAGTGAGAGGAAGTATGATAGCCACCCCAACCCCCCCCCCCCACCACACCAACCCACAAAACAGCCCCTCTCCATCTGATTACATTCACAGACACATGCAGAGTCACACACACACACACACACACACACACACACACACACACACACACACACACACACACACACACACACACACACACCTACCTAACTTACCTGACTCACTAACTCCCCTTCTGCTACCTCCCAGGCAGACACACACACACACATGCAATCACATATGCAACCCTTTTGCATACACTCATTCACACATCCCCTAAGACTGAACTAAACTCACAGCATTTATTTCTTCTGTAAGGAAGAAAAAAAATGGAAGGGAAGAAATGAGGTTATTTAACTTCCGATTAAATATTTTTTGAGTTGCACTTTAATGATCTATGTGATAATACTTTTTTGCAATTCTCTGCTATTTGTCTATGTTTTAACAAAATAAGTTATCTGTTAGCATTTTTTTTGTTTCTTTTGGGACCTTAGTCTTGTAGTTTCATTTCCAGTTGTGAGAAGATTGTGTGTTATTGTTTATGCATTATACTGCATGTCTATTTTCACTAGTAGAATTACATGTGTAAGTTAGCTTTTTGTATTTTGAAAAAAGTCTGAAGCCTGGCAGGACTGTGATCTACTAGCAGATTCGAGCTTCGTTTAGTCACTTATTTCACTGTTGCTGGTAAATTTCTGCATAGTCTGGTACCTTAGTCTGTGATAGGATTGGAGTATTGGTAGTATTGTAAATTCTGCTCTAGGACAAGGATTTAAATGATCTGTTAGTTCTTAAGTGACCTGTAGTTTTTAAAAGAAAACTTTGTTGAGGAACCTATGTTATAAATATATGTTGCCTTCTACTAATATAGATTCCATTTGGAGGGGTGGCTTTCCATGCAGGGCTTGCAGTGCCTGTATGTACATTTGGTGTACCACTTAGATCGACCATACCTACAATGCTAATTGGACTGAGCTTGATTTCTATGCAGATTGTAAATCCAGAAACGTTTTCTATTAAGATGCATAGCTTGTAAGTCATGTTATGTGCAGAAAACAAACTGCACCTTAGGGGAAAGGATTCTGGAACACGTTGGTGACATCAGGAATAAAAGATTAACTAATGCCTTAGCTGAACATGCTGCCGAGCATGGGCTTGAACACACCTTTAAGTTTACAGTTTTGGAAGTATTTCTTGAGAGCTTATGAGGTGATGATCTATGTAATATGAGAGAAAGAAGAGCTTCATTGGATACACTCTTTGCGAGCTAATAGAAACCCAGGTTTAAATGACAGTTCTCTTTAAAGCTTGTACTTAAGGCTCACAACTTGACTCCCTGATTCTTTTGTTCTGAAAACGCTTTTGATGAAGGAGTCTAAGCACGGATTAGTGCTTTCAATCATGTGACTGATTTTTTTTTTTTTTTTTTTTAGCGATTGGTGGTTTTTACTTTTATGAATGGATTGGTTATTGTAGAGTTTTTATGGTCTGAAGAAGCTGCTATCACAGTGAAAGTACTCAGTCAAATTTTCATTCCGTTTTTTATTTTTTATTTTCTATTAAAGTTTTTGTTTTTCGTTTTTCCTTTTAGCTGTGGTGGTCGGATACCTTGTCTCGTTTTGCTCGTAATATCCTGCCCTTTACCTCCGTGTACCCACTGTTCTTTCTCATAACACAGAGACTGAGCCAGCAGCAACGGCAAGGGCTCCTTGGTGTTTTTTCTTCCTTTCTATGAACCAGCAAGACCAGAATAAGTATCCATGTTGTAGCCAAGGAGATGATGCCAGAAGTGGAAAGTGTTGCTAGAATGAGTCATCAAAAGGCAGGTTGTCACCTAACATACACTAAGCAGCATGAACATATACTATTAGAAAAATTCGGTCTTGACATCCAAGGCATGATTAACAGCTCAGTAATGTTTCAAGATAAAACACAAATACTAGCTCTAGATATGCAAGGTCAAAAAGAAGTAAGCACATGATACACACACCACTTCTTATCCCAGCCCGTTCCCAAAGTAAAAGCATAAACATCACTCAAATTCCCTGTCAGCATTCTTCTAACAAGTTACACACAGTGACAGAAACATGATGGATATGTTTATGTTAACACTGTGACATACCTTACACTGAAAAACACATTAATGCTAGTCCCAAAATACGAATTCTAGTCACAAAAATACAAGTTCACACAAGCAATACATATATTTTCACAAAAAATAGTTCTACTTCGTTAAATAACACCAGTAGCTAAAAATAGCTGTCACTGACAGAAACTTACAATATTGACAAAAAAATACTGTGTTTCTTAAAAAGGGAGGTACAGCTTTTAGGAAAAAAAATGAAATTATATTTTCTTAAAAGAGCAATTATTGCTGTGTGGATGGGTTCCCCTGTGGGGATTTAATCTGTCAGAAACAAGGCTCTTGGCTGATGGCTGATTGCTGCTCCTGTGAAGCCTCAGAGATGCTTCTCCTCAAGGCAGTAAGAAAATACTGAAGTAGTCTTCAAAGTGAAGGTGTGTGTATGGGGAGGGGTGGGGGGGGGGGCTAGAGCTGACTGGTTGTTGTTTCTTGGCAGGGCAATAACTACATATTGCCTAAAGGCTTCTGCAGCAGTGGGAGTGACAAATACCAAGAACTACTTTTAATACTTTTAAATTATGTTTTCTTTCTATGCAGCACTCTTGGAACAGATTAAAAGTGAACCCTGACATGAGAAAATACACAAAGAACTTGGATGAAATTATACTTTAACAATATCTACATCTTCATCACTAAATGGTGAAAATTTCCCACACTGCCACTGTAAGACACACGTTAGGACCCATCAGTTAACAAAATGCAAAAAGATGAACCAATATTGATCACAGAACACACTGCAACTTCTAATTTTATGCAAAACGCACCTCCATAGTTCTTAAGAAATTACTACTAAAGCAATAGCCGACAAAGTTGTGTGGTATATTGAAGATTTACCCACAGTTGATGTGGTTTAATCACGAGGGCGAAGCCAGAGTGATTAAATAAAGCCAACCGTGGGTAAATTTCAATATACCACAACCACGGAGTTGGTTACTGCTATTATACAAGGACATTATTTAAGAAAAAAATACTTACTTTTCTTAAAGAATGTCTTTGTATAACTGCGCATTACTGTTCTTCTGCTGGTTGTGGTACTCCGCTTCCCTTTTTTGATGTACTGAGCATGTATATGGTACTTTCGTCCCATGCATAACCAGTACATCAATGCTTAGAAATGGAAGCAATGGAGAAAAGAAAGTCTCCGTTGCTCCGTTTTTTTCTTTTTACTTTTTTTTTTTTTATTATTTGTTTAAAAAAATATATTTTGAGGACTTTATACCAATGGAAAAAAGTCCGGGCAACCGGACCTTTTTTCCGTTGGTATATTGTGGGATTTACAATGGGCACGCTGGCCAAACAGCGTACACGTTTTGGAATATTAATGAGGGGGTCATTGTATAATAGTTTTTATAATCTGGCAGAATACTAAACTGGTTGACTTTTAAACAGAAAACGTTTTCTGAGCAGCCTGTCCCGGTAAGGTTCAAGTTGGCAGCAAGCAGAGTAGGATAAAACATTCGTCCTGTTCTCAGGTGTTTAGCAGTCACCTCCTGTTGGAGACATCAAGTAGGCATCTCTACTAGGTGAAAAAAAAAAAACTACATCAAATGGCCCCTCTCAACTTAAAGGAAAAAAATGGCTGTACTGATTTTCTTCAACTGCCATACTCTTCACTCTGTCTTGGCCAGTCGACCCGGGTTACTATTACGTGATCAAACTTCAACAAGTTCAAACCCTATATGGTTGAAACCATATAGTCAAACTTGTTGAAGTTCGAACACAGAAAAAATAAAATAAAATATGCAACAGTAAACTGCCCCCCTGCTTGCAACACAGTTTACTGTTGCATCTTTTATTTATTTTTTTTTTGCCATGTTCAAAGTTTTGAAACTTCGAACAGAGTTCGATATTGTCGTGTTCGAAGTTTCAAAACTTCAATCATATAATAGGAACCCAGTCGACCCACCTTGGGGGGAGGAGGGGGAACACAACTAATGCTACAGTACAGAAGCACTAAATGATTCTTGCCCATCTGTCACTCCTCTCTCTCCCCACACTGCCACACAAGTTAAATAATTCCAGACTGCCTTTTAAGGTAATAACATTAATAAAACTACCTTTTATTGACCTGAACCCTAAATAGAAAATTCAGCTATTAAATTTTGCTAATTAACCAAAAGAAGATATAAATCACTCTAAGGATCATGTCTTTACCACTTCATAGCACACAAAGACTTTTCAAATGTTTATCATTCCAACATTATCATGTAAGTTATCACCTAACCCAACAAGTCCCTTCATTCTGGGATAGCTTTTGTAATATATGCGAAGATCAGCAGATCCACAGCACATACTGAAATCTACAAGCGGCTTTATCCTATTCTCTTAGGCAATATCCTGAGCCCCACAAAAGGACCCAAAATTTACTACTGCAAAATCTTTCATTTTCCCAGCCTATGGACTGTTCTCCTTGTACAGTTCCCAACCACACAAATCTCCAATCTTGAAAAGACCATACCCAATTTTAACCTTCCATCTTTACACTTGCACACTTCTGCCATACATAATACATCTCTCAGAAACTCACTACCAAACTACTTTAGCCAGCTGTAGCACCTCGTAGGGGGTTACTGTGTGTCAAGGGAGGGCAAACAACATGTACAACCAAATAAATCTCAAAATCCCAGTGTATAACAATTTTGTATATAAACAAATTAAAAGGGCCAAAACATATAAAAAATGATAAAATTAGCCTAAGAAAATATTAGAGTACTAAATACCAATTGCACAGTACTGTAGAAGTTTAGCGTTACTGACTCTCAGTGCTTGGGTCTGTAGTTTAGTTCTTAGACGCATGCCTTCTGTATGGAGTCTACACACCTTCCCTGTGCCCATGTGCATTTTTTTCTCAAAGTGCTCCGATTTCCTCACATATCTAAAGATGCACCACACTGTGGAAGGAATGGTGTTTCACCAAAGTGCGAGTACATGTGTGCTATACAACAGTGACCCAGGTGTATGTGTCTCTTAGTGGGTTGATTCTTCATTCAGGGCCATGCCTTCTGACAAAAACCTAGTCAGTAATGGGATAAGCTCCAGGTCCCCTATGACCCTGAACTGGACTAAGCAGAAGTCAAAGATTTAAAGAATAAATATCCATCCAAAGCGGTCTCATTTCATCAGACTCCTACAGTGACCCTACAAAAAGCTGCCATCATCCACAAAGTTTACTGGGCAACTAGGGAACTGAAGTAAAGTGTTAGGCCTTTTTTCAGTACCACATACACATGCACGAACAAGCACACACAAAGGAAGTAGAAAAAATGGACATACTCAAAGAAAACTGACACAAACAGAGATGCAGACTCTGCACAGAGGGCACTCCAGCTGAAAATCAAAGCCTGACACAGCCTCTTGCTGTGAGGCGACAATGCTATTCACTGCTCCACTGTGTTGCCCAATTAAGCAAATAAACACTGGCAACTAAAAATAATAATAATAAAAATGTTTTGTGCTACATCACTGTCATTTTCATTTATTTTACTTGACATTTTTTACTGGGAAAGTATGACTGAGAATACCCCATTTGCTGTGGAGGCCAGGGAAGAAAGTTCCACAATGACATAATATGGTTATGGTTACATAATGAAGATATTCCAAAAGCGAATATAGAATAACAACATATTAACTATGTAAAGCTTCAAAAATCTAGTTCATACAACTTACACATACAGAGATAAGAGAAAAAAAAAACAGTCAACTGTTAAAGAATTCATAAATTACAGTTCATAAAGATGACATTACATACAGAGTATCCACTTGGTTAAGTAATGTGTAGCAGGAACATGCAGAATACAAAGACTGCAATTGAGAGAGAGAGAGAGAGAGAGAGACTTTATATTGGCATGTGCGCACAGTTTTATTTTACATACATATATATGTGGGACCCCTTCCGAATCTCGAAGTTTCAAAACTTCAAGCTTCAAAAGGCTGGCTGAGACCATAAGATCAAAGTTTTGAAACTGCAAATGTTTTGAATGGAGATCGCAGTCTAGCACGGAATGGGAAATTTACCATTTTCCTCACTGTAGTGTGATCTCAGAGTTAGCATATTTATTTAGCAGGGGGTGTGGTGGGTGCAAGAGGACTTCCCCCATATGGAAAAACATACAAAATATTTTTTGTTTACATTATTTTTTCAAAGCTTCAAAACTTCGCTCTTAAGGTCTCGACCATTTGAAGTTTTGAAACTTCGAGCTTCTGAAGTAGATCCAAATGCGTGTCTATATTTCGATATGGATACATAATATATGTATGTACACACACACACACACACACACTATAAAAGCTTACACACCCCTGTTAAAATGCCATGTTTTTGTGATATAAAAAAATGAAATCACAATAAATCATTTCAAAACTTTTCCCACCTTTAATGGGACCTATAACCTGTAGAATTGAATTGAAAAACAAACAAACTAACAAACAATCTGTTAGGAGAAAAATATAGAAAATAAAAAAATGTACAATAAGCTGGTTGCACAAGTGTGCACACCCTTAAACGGATACTTTGTTGAAGCACCTGTTGATTTAATTACAGCATTCCATCTTCTTGGGTAGGAGTCTATCAGGACGGCACATCTTGACTTGGCAATATTTGCTCACACTTCCTTGCAAAAGTGCTCCAAATCTGTCAGATTGTGAGAGCATCTCTTGTGCACAGACCTCTTCAGGTCACCCCACAGATTTTCTATTGGATTTAGGTCTGGGCTCTGGCTGGGCCATTCCAAAACTTTAATTTTCTTCTGATGAAGCCATTCTTTTGTTGATTTGGATGTATGCTTGGGGTCATTGTCGTGTTGAAAGGGAAATTCCTCTTCATCTTCAGCTTTCAAGCAAACGCCTGAAGGTTTTGGGCCAAAAGTGACTGGTAGTTGGAACTGTTCATAATTCCCGCCACCATGACTAAAGCCCCAGTTCCAGCTGAAGAAAAGCAACTCCAAAGCATGGTACTGCCACCACCATAATTCACCATGGGGATGGTGTTCTTTTGGTGATGTAAAAAGTGTTGTTTTTGCGCCAAAACATACCTTCTGGGATTGTTGCCAAAAAGTTCAAACTTGGTCTCATTAGACCACAAAACATTTTCCCACATGCTTTTGGAAGACTATGTATTTTGCAATTTTTAGCCAGGCCTAGATGTTTTTCTGTGTAAAAAAAAAAAGTTTCCGTCTTGCAACCCTACCCCATAGCCCAGACATATGGAGAATATGGGAGATTGTTGTCACATGTAGTACACAACCAGTACTTGCCAGAAATTCCTGCAGCTCCTTCAGTGTTGCTGTAGGCCTCTTGGCAGCCTCCCTGACCAGTTTTGTCTTGTCTTTTCATCAATTTTGGAGAGATGTCCAGTTCTTTGCAACATCACTGTTGTCCCATATTTTCTCCACTTTTTGATGACTGTCATCACTGTGTTCCATGACATATCCAATGCTGTGGAAATTTTTGTACCCTTCCCCTGACTGACACCTTTCAACAATGAGATCCCTTTGATGCTTTGTAAGATCTCTGTGAACCATGTATTTTGCTGTACCAGGCAACTGAGTAAATGTTAGGAAAATCCTACTAGGACAGCTGAACTTTATTTGGGGTTAATCAGAGTCTCTTTAATTGATGGCAGGTGTGTACCCAAGAAGACTGAATGTTGTAATAAAATTAAAAGGTGCTTCAAAAAAGTATTAGTTTAAGGGTGTGCACACTTATGCAACCAGCTTATTGTACGTTTTTTAATTTTTTATATTTTTCCACTAACAGATTTGTTTCAAATGAATTGTACAGGTTATAGGTCGCATTAAAGGTGGGGAAAGTTTTGAAATTATTTATTGTGGTCTCTTTTTTTATATCACAAAAAACTGGCATTTTAGCAGGGGTTTGTAAACTTTTTATATCCACTGTATAAATATACACACATGCACACACACATTACCTCTTTTGTGACATTAATATAATTGAACACTTACTTTTTTGCTACAAAAAAAAAACAAGTATTCTCTTCAGTCAGACTTAGGCCAGTATTCATAATCACTTGCACAAATGTGATATGGTATCCCTGATCTTTACAAATAAGCGTAGCAAAGACAAGATTCAAAGAAGTCATTTACACTAACGCAAAGGCCTTAAATGTAAAAAGATGCAAATGAGAAATTTTGTAAAGTGGCATATACTAATGAGGTGTTCTTGCAATTCGTAGTCCAGTATCTGCATGGTTCACACATCCCCAGTTAAACGTGGTGTGCCCAAGAATGCACAAGCACAAAAATGAATTGCTTCCCCCACCGATCCCTTCAGTAGTATGGCCAAGTGTGTACAAGCACCAAAATGAAACATTTCCCCCAATGACCCCTTCAGTAGTCTGTCCATATATGCATAAAAACATCCCCGACACCAAATGAAACCTTTTCCTTTCCCCTCGCATCTCCATATTCTTCTGTAAAATTCGTTTACAGGAGTAAATGCAAGGTCATTTCTACAGTTGGTATGCAAATGAGCTAATCATGGATTCATCCCTATGAATCTTGCTGATATGCAAACATTATCTGCACATTAGCTGCTCCCAACCCACTGCTTTTGCGTTAAGCATATTATACTTTTGTGATAGGGAGGCATGTCTATAAAAAAAGGCCTCTGCATTTACATATTCATTCTGCAAGTCCGGAATTTGCACATCCATGTAGCACCACTCTTCACGGATTACCAGTACAAAACTACAAAGCCCCGTACTATGACTACTGGTGTTAGTGAATCTGTGAACGCCCACCTACTTAATGCTAACACTGGACTTCCAAAATAGGATGCAATAAAAACATATCTACTACAAAATGTAAATTAAATAAAAAAAAAAAAATAATGATATTAATTACATCATCCTAACATAATAAACCAATCCAGCTCTACATTCCCACAAACAGGCCAAAATACTAAAAAAACTTTAATAGAAACCAAACCCTATAGATTACAATAGGAAGAAGGGGCTGGGGTTGAGGCAAAATATCAAAAAGGCAGTACAGGACAAATACACAACCCAGCTAAATAACCACCTAACAAACTAATACACTTCAAAAAGGGAAAAATTAGAAGTTATGTACTCACCATAACATTCCATCTGAGTAGGTAGCTTCATTTGTCTGCAACCTGTGGGTCTTGGATCCGATATCGGATCCGAGCCGGCAACTTGTTTCAAGCTAATGGATCCGAGCTCCTAGCTCCTCCCTTCACCCATAATCCCCTGCTAACCCTCCATGACCTCAGATCGAGTTTGCCCCTCAATATTTACCCAAAAAAATGGGAATCCAACTACAAATAGATCCGAAGAAGGCCAGGGGGAAGGAGGGGGGGATGGTTGCAGACAAAATGAAGCTACCTACTCAGATGGAACGTTATGGTGAGTACATAACTTCTAAATCTGAAGTAGGGAGTTCATTTGGCAGCAACCTGAGGGACAGAGTCCCCAGCTACCTGCACCTTGCGTGGCCATCATGGAAGGATATTGCGAAGCACCGCAGAGCCAAAGGATGCTCTCCCTCTAGAAATCACGTCCAGTTTGTAGTGGTTAATAAAGTTATGAGATGAAGCCCAAGTGGCTGCCGAACAAATATCATCCAATGGAACTCTAGACTTGAAGGCCGCAGAAGTAGAAATGGAGCGGGTGGAATGAGCACAAACTCCTTCTGGTGCGGGTCTCCCAGAGACTTGATACGCCAATAGGATACATTGAGAAATCCAGCGTGATAAAGATACTTTTGAATTTGCTTTCCCCAAATTAAATTTGGCAAAGGAAACGAACAGCTGGTCGGATTGCCTATGGCCAGCTGTTCTAGGAGTATAAAAACGAAGCTGCCTATGAACATCTAATGAGTGCAGCTTGTACTCTCCCTTATTCTGATATTTAAGGAAGAAAACCGGTAAATTTATGGATTGATTTATGTTGGTTTCTGATGCTATCTTGGGAAGAAAAGAGGGATTGATCTTGAGGTACACTCTGTCTGGGTGAAAGATCAAATAAGGAGGCTTCACAGAAAGAGCTTGAAGCTCCGAAACTCTCTTTGCTGAAGTGATGGCTACAAGGAATGCTGTTTTCCAAGACAGGAATTTGAGATCTACTGAAGCAGCGGGTTCAAAAGGTGGAGCAGTCAAGGCTTGAAGAACTAGTGCAAGATCCCATGGTGGCACGGCTTCCTTTATAGGGGGTCTAAATAAGAAGGTGCCCTTGAGAAAGGTTTTACACAACTTGGCCGACATCAAAGGCCCTGTATCATGTCCCACATGGTAATGCAGTATGGCTGCCAATTGCACTTTGACAGTTGAACAACTAGCGCCTTCCTGAAAGAGCTCGGTTAGGAAGTCTAATATAGACGGAAGAGGAGCCGTAAAGGGATCTTGATCATGATGCTCCGCTCAGATGGAAAAACGTTTCCATTTACTGCGGTACACTTTCCTGGTGGAAGGCTTATGCGCTGCCACAAGGATGGCTTTGACTGGTGAAGAGATACTGGGAGTCCTAACTAGGAGTGGAACTAGAGCAACCAAGCTGTCAGTTTCAGATTGCCCAGGTTTGGGGTCAGTAAGTTCGACGGATGGGAGATGAGATCCGGAGTGGGATCTAGAATCCAAGGAGGATTCACAAGGTGAGACCACAGGTAAGGGAACCAAATTTGCCGAGGCCAGAATGGGGTAATGAGGATCATCCTGCTCCCCAACCGTGAGGCTTTCTGTAAGAGTTGCAGCATCAGTGGTAGCGGAGGATAGGCATAAAGTAGACCGGGTGGCCAAGCATGCACCAGAGCGTCTCTTGGAGTTTCCCCTGGAGGGGGGGATTAGAGCGAAGAAATTGTCGCATTTGGTGTTTGATGGAGACGCAAAAAGATCGCAGCAGGGTTGCCCCCAGATTGTGAATATCTGTTTCGCTACTAGTGGATTGAGAGACCACTCGTACAGGGTAAGAAGGGTGCGACTGAGCTTGTCTGCTAGGATGTTGGTCCGTCCCGGAATGTGCGTTGCAATGACAAAGCGTTGGTGGAGATCGCCCATTCCCATACTCTCATGGCTTCGCGGCATAGGGAGTAAGATCTGGTTCCCCCCTGTTTGTTGATGTACCAGACAACCGACATGTTGTCCGACTGAATCGCAATCGTTCCTATGGGGAGGAGATCCTGAAGTGCTTGCAACGCGAACAGCACCGCTCTCATCTCCAGAACGTTGATATGCAGGGAGGTCTCTGTGTCGTTCCACGTGCCTTGGACTGTCCTGCCTGAATAATGCCCCCCCCCACCCGAGGCGGGAGGCGTCCGTGGTCACCGTGGCGAGAGGGGGAGAGGTGCAGAAGGGACGGCCCGTATGGAGGTCCGAGGCTTGGAGCCACCATAATAGAGCCCTCCTGAAAGCCTTGCTGATAGCAATGGGGTGGTGAAGAGGAAGGGATAGAAAGGACCATTGCACTAGAAGTGTCCACTGCAGTACCCGCATGTTCAGACGGGCGCATGGAAGAAGCGTAATCGCTGCCGCCATGGAGCCTAGTGCCCTCAAGACCAATTCCGCTGGAGAAGTCTCTGATTGGAGGATAGCCCGCACATGGAGTTGCAAATTCCGTATTCTCTCGGAGGTTAGGAAGGCTCATAGCTCTCTGGTGTTTATTCTGGCACCTATGAATTCTATGACTTGTGTTGGGGCCAGAAGGGATTTGTCGACATTGATGGTAATGCCTAACTGTGGGGCTAGGCGGAGAAAGAAGTCTCTGGCTGAGCAAAGTAGATGCCTTGTTGAGGCGGTCAGGAGCCAGTCGTCCAGGTACGGAAAGACCTGTATTCCCTGGAGTCTCAGGTGGGCCGCAATCACTGCTAATACCTTGGTGAACAACCTGGGGGCTGTGGTGAGGCCAAAGGGAAGGACCCTGAACTGATAGTGACTGGCTCCCAGCCGGAAGCGGAGGAATCTCTTGGATCGTCTGTCCATTAGAATGTGGTAGTACGCATCCTTGAGGTCTATAGAGCACATCCAATGGTTTTCCCTTAAAAGGGGAAGAATAGATTGAAGAGTGACCATTCGGAATTTTTCCTTGGTTACTGACAGGTTCAAGCGGGAAAGGTCTAGAATCGGTTTCAAGTCCCCCATCTTTTTTGGCATCAAAAAGAACCTGGAGTAGAACCCTAATCCGAGCTGGTTTTGGGGGACGGGCTGGATGGCACTTTTTCTTAGCAGCTGCTAAATTTCTGCAGCTGCGGCCTCCCTCTGATCGGGTGGTACATCGGGGAGGTTTTTGAGTTTGGGGACATGGAGTAATGGTATTTTGTACCCTCTGGATATAATGCGAAGCACCCAGCGGTCTGTAGTGATGGACTCCCATGCCGCTAGGTGCTCCGAGAAGCGCCCCCCGACTGCCTCCAGAGTGGAGCAGCCGGGCAACCCTTCAGGGCTGCTGTGCGGGCCGCTCAGAGAAAGGTTCTCTGGACTCAAAGTTTCTCGGAGCCCCTCTGCCCCTGGGGCGGTGTCCTCCCTGTCCTCCTCTGCCACGGTAGGACTGGTCGTCCGGAGCGGGTTGGGAATGTTGCGATTTCCGGAACCACATCTTCTTCTGACCCTTTTGGTTCTTCGAAAAGGACCGCTGGGGAGCAGAGAAGCGGACTCCGACAGCAGACAATGTCTTCCCGTCCTTCTCGCTCTGGACAAGTGTCTCGCAAACTGTTTTGCCAAACAGGGCAGAACCATCGAAAGGGGCGTTCGCAAAGGACGCTTTAAAAGGCTCCGCAAAGTCACAATGACGGAGCCAGGCCTGACGTCTCATGACTAGGCCTGCTCCGCTAGCCCTAGCAGCTCACTCTGTGGCGTGGGACAATAGCCGCATAGAGGTATTCGAAATTGATCTCAGAGTGGCCATTCGGGTGGAGTACAATTGCTTGTCATCCGCCGACATGGACTCAGGAGGGGAGGCAGCGTATTCTTTGATAAGATCCCGCTGCATCCTGATGACATGTGCCATATAGTTCAGAGACCTTACCGAGAAGGTCGCTGAACTAAAAACTCGCTTCCCCAAGCGGTCCATCGAGCGGGACTCCTTGCTCGGTGGATGGACTGAGGGGCTCTCCTGAGCCAATTCCCTCTTCGTGGCTGCCGCCGTCAACATGGCATCTACGGAGGGGCCCTTACTCCAGTGTGATCGGTCTGAGGGGGGGGGCTAAGTATTTTGTCCGGGCGTTTTGGTATTGGCTCCACGGTGTCCGGATCCTTCCACGCCCTGGTGGTAATGAGGTCTACCAGGGGGTCGGCCAGAGGGGACACCCAAGAGGTAGATGGGCCTGCTTCGAATGCCTCCAGAAACACGGACTCGGAGGAAGACTTGGGGGCAGACCACCCACCTCTGATCCTCAGCATCTCCATGACATCCTCAGGGGGCGATCTTGGGGAGCCTTCCCCTTCTTTCAAGTCCGTGTCCTCGGTTAAGGACTCAGGGGAGTCCACGTGCCTCCTCTTGCACTTATGCTTGCGGGGCACTTCCTCGGGGGGGGGGGGGGCTGTCCGAGGAGGCCTCACCAGCAACATCTTGTTCCAATGGAACCATCTGTGACAATGAAGCAGGCTGTCCCTTTGGCCGGGTGATGGAAGCCTGGCCCAGCAGAAAGGGAGTGTAGGGAGGAGCCGAAACAAGGACTGGGGGTCCAGATGCTCTCAACAGAGCCCTCTCCACAACATCGAAGGCAGAGGGAGAACCACTCTCTCTTGGATCCGAAAGTTGGCTCCCACTCGGATCCGATGAAGGGATCAGAACCGGCGCCGAGACCATCGGATCCGAAGGATCAGTGCGCTCCGACCTGGACGGAGCCGAAGGCACACTGAATCCCTCGGATCCGAAGCTCGGGCCATGGCTCCAAGAGGTCGGATCAGAGAGGCTCGAGGGCAGGGTCGGATCCAAAGTACCGAGTACTGTCGGCGCCGACCCACCCCCGGCTCCAACGCTGCTCGGCTCCGAACACTCCGAACCCGGATAGCGGGTCGGAGAAGGAGCAATAGGGTGGAAAAAAGGTGTCGAGCTCCCCCCCCCAAAGGGGGGGGGGCAAGAGCACTCCCATCTGCAGCTGGGCCTGGATGAACCTTTGCATCATCCGGTCCAAGTCTGCATCGGACATACTAAAAGTAGATCTCGAAGAGGTCATCGAGGCAGGCCTGGAATGCCGCCTCGATGGAGATCGGGCCCTCCTCCTCCTCGGGCCCCAGGGAGAAACAAGGGGATCGGAGCCGAGGAGGAGGAGACCTAGAAGCAGTGGAGGGAGAAGCCCGCTTAGCTGGCGGGGCCGAAACGGAGGTCTCGGCCCGCTGCTTGTGGTGCTTCTCCCTCCATGTCTCCCTCCTGGCCTCCCTGTCCTCAGACGCTTTAGCGGGAGTTTGAGTCCCGGATGGAGGAAGGGGGGCAGGAATGGCAGCAACCACAGGCTGTGGTGGAGCCACAGGAGCAGCGGAGGCCGGAGCCGAGTCCGGGGGTAAAAGTCCCGCCAAGACCAGCTTCGACCTCCGCTCTTTCAGTGACCTGGGGTTGAACGCTGCACAAATGGTACAGCCTGAGGAGAGGTGTTCAACCCCAAGGCACCGCACGCACCGAGTGTGGTCATCAGCCTGGGAGAGCTTCTGGCCACACTCGGTACATTTCGAAAAAATGGCTTTTGGGGCCTCAGCCATACTTAAAAGTAAAAGGTAGAACTACACAAACACACAGGCCCCAAAAACACAACACACACACACACACTCACTAATGACCAAACGAAGGGAGGGAAAAAACTAATTAAAGAAATATATTTTTGTACTAAAGGGTACCTAACACTTACACACTTTATATTTTAAAACAAAAAAGGAAAGTTTGACAGAAAAAATACACTTATCTGACAATTCACTTGCTGAGCTCAAGGGGATCCAGCTATCCACAAGCGCGGCAAACTAGATCTGAGGTCATGGAGGGTTAGCAGGGGATTATGGGTGAAGGGAGGAGCTAGGAGCTCGGATCCATTAGCTTGAAACAAGTTGCTGGCTCGGATCCGATATCGGATCCAAGACCCACAGGTTGCTGACAAATGAACTCCCTACTTCAGATCAATTATTATCAAACCTAAAAAAAAAAATATATATATATATATATATATATATATATATATATATATATATATATATATATATAAATACACAACACACAAAAAAAAAGCTCCATGTAAAATAAACATTAAGTCACATATCAATAAATCTAAAGCATTAACAAAAAACAAAGTTTTATATATATATATATATATATATATATATATATATATATATATATATATATATATACACACACACACACACACACACACACACACACACACACACACACAAAACAATTTAGTTTTAACATGATCAGGCAAAGATTGCTCCTCAAGCCAAGCATGCCTTCTGAGCAGTTGTGTACACTTACCATAAATGTAGATGTTGGAGTATATTCACTGTTGCAGTCACTACATTTGGGCAACCTGCGGGTTGCCCTCAGTCGGCCCGACCAACAAAGTCCTGGGTCCCGTGCTAGCCACCATCCCCTCCTTCAGGACACCAGGCCGTCGGGGGTACAAAACATGCAGCCGTCATTACATCAGTCTTTCTTGCCCCAGATGTCAGGTGCCCCCCCAATGGGGAGCAAATAAACCACAAAGGTATACCTCCAACAAAAAGCAAATACACCAAAAAGGCTTTTAAGCATAGTAAGGAAAGTAGAGGTATAGCCAGAAGAAGTTAGGGGGCTGGAGGTGTGTGTGTGTGTGTGTGTGTGTGTGTGTGTGTGTGGTAGGGGGGTTGGGGTGGCTATCATACTTCCTCTCACTCCCAGACTGATGAGTAGAGTCTGCAGCATTATGGGTGGATGTAACAATAAGTGACTAGGCATGCCTCTGAAAACTCAAGCCTGAGCAGAAATAAAGTGGAATGGGGATTGAGGGGGTGGGGCAAACCAATAGCCACCAGGTATACCTCTGGAATCTCATTCCTGAGTGGCATTTAAATGGAATGGAGATCGGGGGTGGGGGAACCACTAGCCACCAGGCAGATCTCTTAAGTTGTGCCTGAATGGCACTTAAAAAGAATGAGGATGGGAGATGGCTGAAACCACTAGCCTCCAAGGATAGGTCATTAGCTACATGCCTTAATAGCACACAGGGTTGTAGGGGGACACTACACACTAGTGATTACTCTGCACAATGCATCTTAGTGGTACACAAAGAAAAAATGGGTACAAGGTAGGTTTAAAAGGGATTTGAACCCAAGACCCTTGCCACATGAAGCCCTGTCATTAACCCATTGTGTTAGCTGCCAGCTTAGTGCAGTAAGGATATATGTCTGTGTGTGTGTGTGTGAGCGCGTGTGTGTATCATACATGCATATACACATACATTTGGGTGCACTGGTACTTGTTGAATGAGGTTTTGGTTGACTTCACTTGATTGACTAAACAGATGGTCGACAGGCGTGCAAGATCACACAGTTTGCAGGGTTGGGGGACTATGTACTTTCTCTGATTTTGTGCAATCTCATAATTAGCAGATATAATTTAGCAGGGGGAGTGAGGGGTGCAAACCGTGTGTGTGGAGTGCTTCACATACCAATAATGAATTACTACAGCACTCAACTTTCCTCATTTGTCTACAGGAAAGCAGTTTTTAGTATTTAATAAATAAGCACCTATCCAGGCATGTCTAAGGGTCAGCTCTTGGTGTTTTCTCCTGTCTACCTGATGAATCTGGGCATCTTGGGGCAATGCAGCAATTGCCACATGTACAAAGACAACTCCCTCCTCCTACCACCCAACACTACAACCTGTGAGAGATGCACTTATATAAAACCAAGAACCAACCTCCACAACGAACCAAAAATAAAAATTAGGAAAACTAATCCAGGCCAACACAGGTTTATTAACAAACAGAGGAATGTTTACCTAGGTTTCGTCCACAAGGGGACTCCTTCAGAATGCTGAAGTCACAATTAAAACCATATATATATGCAACCACAATCAATCCAATTGTATAATTAAACAAAAAGTTGATCATCCTTAAAGGTATACACACTGTAGCTAAAAACACATACTATTAAAATGCCTACAATAAGTACACTAAATACTAAAAACCATAGAAAATCTATTAAGTACTGTGCCACTATACTGACAGTAAAAATAAATATATGAGTTAACAATAAATATGTAACACTAAAAATGTGTACAATGACAATAACATAATGTATGTAAAAAAATATATATATAAAAAATAATAAAAATACAAAAGAGGCCAATATAATATTACTAGCGCCCTAAAATATGCTTCAATTTAAGATAGGGCTTAATAGAACTAAATTCATTAATGCCAGGAAAATTATGTGCATTTTACCTAAGCTGCCACTTTAATTCACAAACATCCAAGTGAGCATCTGTGATTCTACCTTGGGAATCAATCTTAACCTGCTGTAAAACACAGAACTTGAAAGTGTGACCAATATTGTCTATTAAGTGTCTAGCTAGGGCATTGGTAGTTTTGAGATGTTTCATGTCCAAAAGACGTTCCCTTACCCTGTCCTTAAAGCACCTACTAGTTTTTCCTACATAAAATGCTTCACAGTCCTGACACTTAGCAAGATAAACCACATTGTTAGTGTGACAGTCAAAATGACCTGTAACTGAAACAAAACAGTGATTGATAATGAAACTCTTACCAGTTGTTAAAATACAAGAGCAAATCTTACATCTACCACATTTAAAGGTACCAATAGGCCTATTACTGGAAAATCTACTAGGCATTGTGCAACGTTCAAACATGTCCTTAAACGAAAAATCCTTACGATAGATGAACATAGGGGTATTATTAAAATATGACAAATTCCTGGTCCATCTGTAAAAAGCCCCAAACTTTGTTAATTATTTTCTTAGGGCATAAAGGTGACGTTCAGGCAAACCATCCTCGGAATAGATTGCCTCAGTAGGAACAGCAGTCCAAGGAAAACCAAGGAGAACCTTCACAGCCAGGAAGGGAAAATGACCAGGAGGATGGAGGAAGGGAGTGAATACTGCAGTGATGAAGGCAAGGACATCTACCATTATGGTAAGATTTTACACAACTGTACTATGTCCTTACATTCACCGCTGCTGCAGTATTCCTTACCAATGGGAGACTGCAAAATCTCAAGAAGAAACCTGGGAGGAGGAAGCAGCAGAGCCCTCCAAGAAACCATGAAGTATGGCAGCAGCAAAACCAGCTCTGGCTCTGTTGATACCATCCAACTGGTAATGTTTGGTAAAGGTATACACAGAAGTCCAGGCAGGAGCTTCAAGAATAGAATTAACATCCAAGCCCCTGAAAAAAACACCAGAAGAAGCCACAGCTCTAGTGGAATGAGTCTTAACAGAAGAAGGAAAGCTCTCGCCATGAAAAGTGTAACAAAAGGAAATAGCCTTTGAAATCCAAGCAGAAACAGTTTGCTTGGAAACAGCCAAACTTAAAGACCTAGGATGAAAGGAAACAAATAATTGGTCAGACTTCCTGAGAGCTTTAGTTTTATTCAAATAAAATCTGAGCTGTCTATGCACATCTAAAGTATGCAACACCCTCTTACTGTCAGATTGCGGAGAGGGAAAAAAGGTAGGCAAATTAATAGACTGATTAAGTGATAACTCATTAACCACCTTGGGCATAAAAGAAGGGATTAGTATGCAAGGACACCCTGTCCTCATGAAATATCAAAAAGATGGACAAGCCATAAGGGCTTGCAACACAGACACCCATTTGGCAGAAGTAAGAGCCAACAAAACAACGGTCTTCCAAGAACAATGTTACAAGGAAGCAGAAACAGCAGGCTCAAAAAGAGCCAGAGTCAAATTTTCTATGCCAGGGAGGAGGAACAGGCTTCCTGGGAGGTCTAACATTAAGGACACCTTTAAGAAACTGCTTAGCCTCAAATCTAGAAGCTAACGGGGGAGTTAAAGGCAGACAAGAAGAAAGAGTTGGTAAGTGGCCTTTAATAGAAGAATAGGCCAAACCAGCATTCAGCAACTCACACAAATAAGAAAGTACCAAAGCAAACAACCACAGAAAGTGGGTTCAGGTCATGAGAAGGACACCAAACAGAAAACCTCTTCCATTTAGACAAGTAGGATTTACTAGTAGTAGGTTTCCTGGCCTCCTGCACTACCTGCAGCACATCCTCAGAAAAAGGTGTCTATGAGGAATCAAAACCCTATCACCCACAGTGTCAGCTGAAGTGTGGACAGGTGGGGATGGATGAGAGACCCCTTGTCTTGTGTGAGGAGATCCACCCTACGAGGTAACTTGGGATGACTGCCCCTGGCGAGATGCAGAAGTAGAGGGAACCAGTGCTGTCGCGGCCAAAACGGAGTCACCAACAAGATTTTGGGAGCATCCTGTTGAATCTTGAACAGGACTCTCGGCATGAGAGGAAGGGGAGGGAATGCATAAAGTTAAAATCCCCTTCTAAGAAAATGAAAGGGTGTCCACCTTCCAGACCAGAGGACCTGGGACTCTGGCACAAAACAGAGGAAGTTGTTTGTTCAAAGAGGAGGCAGAGAGGTCTACTTGAGGAATACCCCACTGGTGAACAATGTCCAGAAACACATCCCTGTGAAGCATCCATTTGTGGGATTGAGTGAAGGACCCGGTCAGATTGCCTGTCACAATGTTCCAATCTGAAGGAATGCAAACTGCCTGAAGAGCCGCACAACACTGGATAGCCAGATCCCACACCAGAAGTGCCAGCAGGCAAAGATGGTAGGATCTCCTACCCCCCCTGTTTGCTGATATACCACAAGACTGTGGCACTGTCTGTGAATACCTTGAAAAGCCCTGCAGAGAAGAGAGGATGAAAGACCTGAAAAGCCAGCAGAAGTGTCTGTGAACAGAGCCTAACAGGGAAGTGGAGGCTGAAACAGGAGTCCTGGATTCAGAGACAACTGCTGAATCCACCACAGAAGTTTGACCTTGAGACATGAGAGAAGAGGAACAGGAAAGTCTAGAGGTTGCGCATACTGAAGCTACACCAACTTCAGAAACCACTGGAACTTCCTCATGTGGAGCCTGGCCAGAGGAAGCATCGGAATGGTGGAAGCCATGAACCCCAAAGCCCTCAGACACACTCTGGCTGAAATGGAGGCCGGGGGAAGAAGAGTTTGAAAGAAAGAAATTAGAGTTAATGCCTTTGGAGGAGGCAGGGATGCCAGCATTGGCACGGTTTGAAACCTGCAATCCAGAAAGACATGATCATGAGAAGGAGAAAGGGAAGACTTGTTGAAGTTTACTGTGAACCCCAGGCACTGAAGAGGAGAAATGGTAAAATGAAGATTTTGCAAAAGGGCCTCTGGAGAAGATGTCTCAGTCAGCAAGCCATCCAAAAAAGGAAAGATTTGGATCCCTTGAAGCCTGCAAAAGGCAATCACAGGAACGAGGCATTTAGTGAACACCCTTGGGGCAGTAAAAAGGCCAAAGGGCAAAGCACAGAACTGAAAATGCCAGGAAGCAACAGAGAAACACAAAAATCTCCTGAAAAGAGAATGGATCGGAATATGGAGATAATTATCCTTGAGGTCCAAAGATACCAGAAAGGCCTGAGGGAGCAAGAGAGGAAAAAGGGACTGAAGGGACAACATCCAAAAGGAAGGCACCTTCAAAAAGGTGTTCAGATGGTTGAAGTCTAGAACAGGCTTCCAAGTACCTTCTTTTCTGAGCACTAGAAACAGTCTGGAATAAAACCCTTTCCCCCTTTGGGACACAGGCATTTCTTGAATAGTACCTGAAACAAGAGGTCCCGAAGAAAAAGGAAGCTGTTCCCGTGGAGGCTGAGGAATGCCCATAAAAGGACGATGGGAAATCCAGACCAAGAAGTACTCTTGATGAATGACTGACAAACCTAAGAATCCTGGGTGATCTGGGAACCAAAGAGAAAGGCAAAGAGACAGAGCAATGTGGCTAGGAATGGGGGAGAAAGAAGAGCCAAGACATACCTAAAAATATGGGTCCGATAATTAATAGCCCTAAAAGCCAGGGTAGAGGAAGTATAAACCTTCTTACCCAGCCTATCCATGGTCCTACTGTCCTTGTCAGAAGGCAGTAACGTGGACGAAGGAAGCAATTAAGATGGCTTATCAGAGGCTACAGACACCACAGAGGGGTAAGCAGCAGGGCATTTAAACAAAAAGGAACAATCCTCAGGTACCCTGTAAAACCTATCCGACTTCCTGGGAGCAAGGGGCAAAGAATCTGGTGCTTTAGAGGCAGTGGAAAAAATATCAAATAATGCAGGCAAGACAGGAGGAATGGCCGCAGGTTTAGGAGATTCCATTTGCAGTAACTCATAGCATCTCTTATGGATATCCGAAACCTGGGCACCATCCCACTTAAAAGTCCATCATCCTAGAGATCGTATCCCCAAAGGAAATTTCCTCAGAGGGATTATCAAGAGTATGAGAATCCTCCAAGGCAGACCCATAGTCTAAAGGAGAAGGAATCTGGGCAGAATAAGCAAGGGAGTCATTATCAGAATCCACCTCAGAAGAGTGGAAGTCTCTGGCCTTTTAGGGGAAGTGGCGGACCAAGGAGGAGCAGGAACTGAACCCCCTTGAGGAGGCCGCAATGACAGTAAAGCATTAAATAACCACTGAGTAAAGGCCTGCCACTCACTTTGTGGATCCTTAGGAGCAGAAGAAACATGGTTAGTTGTCTGTTTCTTCTTCAAAGTGACATCTGTCCTGGAAGCCTGAGAAGGCCCAGACTCAGGACGGCATTCCCCAACTGCAGTAGGACCCTCTTCCCGAAACAGAAACTGCAGATCCCCATTAGACCCCATGGAAACAGTCAAACGTGGTTCCCTCATAATGCCCAAAATGGACGCCTGCAAAGCCTCGTCAGACGTGCTGCCTGCCAAATCTTCACCGGCCTCCAACCCAGACGCTGTAGAAGAATCTGACAAAACAACCGGGTGAGCCTCTGGGTGCATAATAACCTCAGGAGAAACACCTGGCAGAGGCTGGATAGTGGATGATTCCAGCCTTACCTTATGCACCTTCTTCTTCCCAGACAGCTGACCCTTGGGGCAGGAAGTTCCATCCATAGTACCTGCAGTAAGAAGCTTAAGTCGCTGGTTATCAAGGTACAAGGAAAGGCAAAAAAGACACTTATTGTGATGGTTTTTATGGGGAATCAGTCTCCCACACTGGCATTTACTTCTAGGACGGCATTAATTCCAAACAGTACTAAACAAAACAGAAAAAGTAACCAAAAACCCAACTGGACACTTATCTGCAAATGTGAGGGCTCCAGCAACAGGAGCAAGCACAGAAAAGCCAACAAACAGAAAAACGGATGTATACAACAGACCAGTGGTTAAAACAGCATTAGGACTGGCGGCAAAAAAAAGTTCTGAGGATGGTATGCCTGAACATCACCTTTATGCCCTACCTTACGCAAGGAGTAAGCAGGTGATGTTCTGCATACCTTAAAGCAATGGAAATCTTTTGTATACTGGCCAGACGGAGGGCTTCACGGCAGGGAATCCCATTAGTAAGGAATATTGCAGCAGTGAATGTAAGGACATGTAAAAGTACACTTGATAAAATACACATTCAACCACTAACCACAACAATAAAATACAAGAAACACCAGTACCCTCCAAAATATATAAAGCACACCATCTTTACAAATACCTCACTAAGACATAAATATAAATAAGCTAATAAAACGTCTATATAGTCTAATAGTTTAACTATTAGAACCCTAACAAAACTCTAAACTCCTCAACCAAAACAAATTTAATAAATATAACACCAACAACAAAAATGTTCATACATCTGCCTTCTGGAAAAAGTCCATGAAAATTCCTTCAAAAAAAAAATTCACTAAACCCACTATAATTGCATTAACAGCTCCATAGGCATACACAGAAAAATTAAAAGGACTTCCAGATATGGTTTTGTAGGAGACTAAGCCAGGAAAAGACACTTCCAAAGCCAACCACAAAATCTGAGATACAGCACCAGTCACAGTGATGTGTGGCAAACTCAGACCCCCACTCAATATAGTCAATTGTTGTTGTCTTTCTGCTTTTCCCGGTTAGGGGTCGCTACAGCGGAACTCCGGTCCGCTAATGATTGGTAGTTGATTTTTACGTGCCGAGTTACCAGCCCTGACGCACAACCTTCAACGAAGGTACGCCCATTCACGCAGGTCTCCACGCAGAAGACGCTCTTAGCTGAGAATCGAACCTGACAGCATCTGACTGTGAGGCAACAACGCTACCGCAGCACCACCACCGTGGATCCATTCAATAAATAGTCTATTTACCAGCAGAACTTCAACAGTTGTCAAGGCACAAAAGACAACCAATTAAAAGTAACCTGACCACCTTTCATATTCATGATAACCTAACTGTTGCAATAGCTTCACTATGCAAAAATGTACAATAGCTTAATCAAACAATTAGAAAGATCCAAAGGTTCCTACCCAGAAGGAAGGCTCACAGACCTACAGTCACTGAGCTACCAAGAGAGGCTGAAGCTCTTGCCCTTTATTCTGTGTCTTATAGACTTTGGAGGGGGTTTCTCTCTCACTTATGCCATTAGAGCTATGGCTGCTCTGGAATTCCTACACTTCTGCAAGTCCAATTTCTTCAACAATACTATAAACAAAGGACCTAAATCTTCAGCAACAGCTAAAACATGGTGGGGGGACAGGTTTATACCTCAGCACACCCCAAATCTCTGAAAAAGACTCCCCCTGCATGTTAAGCAGTGTAACTCACTATCTTCATTTAAGCAGAACATAGATGACTAGATGGGTAGTTACAAATTTAAATACAGGACTGACTGGTACATC
Organism: Protopterus annectens; assembly: GCF_019279795.1. Taxonomy (NCBI): domain Eukaryota; kingdom Metazoa; phylum Chordata; order Ceratodontiformes; family Protopteridae; genus Protopterus; species Protopterus annectens. The sequence goes on from NC_056737.1 coordinate 1,916,775,990, forward strand.
TGTCCTGGAAAAAGGAGGTGCTGCATGCTATGAGACAACACCAGCTTATTAAAATGTATATTCATTTCAGTTTATTAATGATACTAGAATATGATTGTTAAAAAGCAAATATAATTTGTATGTAGGGCTGGGAAAAATACAGCTTCATAAGTCACAGTATTACTGTTCATTTTAAGCTGCATTCTTTTAGTATGTAGTAAGAGAGAATAGTACGTGTTGCAAGAAGTGAGGCATGTAGTGATTACAAAAAGGAATTTGTTAGCCTGACTCCTCCAGGCTAGGAGTGCGTTGTTGCTAGGGTAGGTTTGAAACATCCAAGGTCAGAAACAAGACCCCTTGGAAGCAGGTGAATCATGTATAGGAAGGTGTTCACGTGAAGTCTGAGGTGAAAATCACGAGGGATGAGGACATTTGCAAAGTTTTCTATAGGACACAGTCATTATAAGGTCATGAAATTGCATGAGCAGTTTGATAAAAAAAATGTATAAAATTACTGTTTTTGTATGTAAAGTGAGACTGCTTCATCAAGAATTATGAAGACCAACTCCCAGCGCTGTAAGAATAAAATTTCTGTTTGCACATCCTGAAGTGTTGTTCCTGACTAAAAGCATATAAAGTAACATTTTAATGTTATTTATTTATGAAGTTAACAATTTGGTGCCGTGACTCGGATCTGAACTTTGGTATTGCTGCAGGGCAGTTCTGGAATAGGGCCCATCACAGATTTTCTGTGAATTTCACGCTGCTTTATATGGAATAGTCAGAGACTTAGATGTGCAGCTATTCAGGGTGTGCAAACATACTAGCCTTGGCAGGGAAATTGTTTCGTAAAGGGAAAAGGGTTGGTTTGCGTTTTTTTCTTCTTCTTTTTTTTTTGAAAATTTTAGCAAATGTAAGTGCATGACTATGTTTGTAGTATGTGTTTGTAGTACAGGTAAATTACTGTGTTTTTGTTTGCCTGAGTGGTTGTAAGATATACAAGTAATAGTGGGAGGACCCCACAGTAAAAGAGTATAGTAAATGTATGTGCACATACAGTAAAAGACAAATTAACACAAGGAGGCGCCTTGTGAGGAGGGCAGTACCCTCAGGATTGAAAGGCAAGTAGTATGGGAGATGTTTTTATTCTGTCAATGTATGAGAGAGAAAAAAAGAAGTTATCTTACCATAACGTTCCATGTTTGTAGTCCATCTTGCCTACATTCTTGCTGGATGGGTTCAGAGCCGATACTAAAGCTCAAGAGCTTTTACTGTCTCAAGGCTAGCCCCTATCCCATGGTGCCTCACGGCAATTCCCCAGATCTAGTTTGCAAGAAAGCAATAAGTACCTATCAGGTAATACAAATATCAGAGCTGCATATATACAGACAAAGGATTTGAAAATATAATCCATGCCAGGTGGACAACAAAAGAGAACCAGGTTAGACAGCACGAGTATAGTCCACCAGATCCCCCAGAAAAACAGGAAGGGGGTTGGAGGGAGGGACACAGGAATGTAGGCGAGATGGACTACACACATGGAACGTTATGGTAAGTACATAACTTCTTTATGTTAAGTAGTGCTATCTCGCCATAATTCTTGCTGATTGGGACAGCGTCCCTTGCACCTATATCCCGGGTGGCTCAAGCGAAGAGACTCTTCAGCACAGTGAACCCAAATGAAGGCCTGTCTGGGAGGCCAAATCCAATTTGTAACGAGTGACAAACGTATGTGGTCTTGCCCAAGTAGCTGCTGCACAAATAGTATCAATTGGGAGCCTAGATCTAAAGGCACATAGGTTCATAGGTTTGTACTAGGCTATCTGCCCTAGGGCATTTATAAGCCTAGCCAGAGTGTGTGTGGCTTTCACCACCACTTAGGATGAGAATACTACACCCTTTTAGGGTTTAGTTTACTGTGCCTCTGTCTAGTAGTGACACAGAGATGACCCCCAGGGTAAACCTACGATCTCCCATCCACTCGTCGAGATTTCTCTTGAATAGAGTCAGTGAGGGGCTCTGCCTAACATGGACTGGGATTCTGTTCCAGAGTGTAGGGAGCCTCTGGGTTATGAATCTGTCCCTCCAGCACGTCCTATTTATTTCTGTGTTGAGGTTTAAGTCTCTTGTTCTCGTGGCTCTGATGGATTTGGATTTTCTGAGGTGGAGCATGTCCATTAATTCCAGATTGGATATGGCCTTGTACGTCAGGCACAGATCACTTCTGAGTAGGCGGTATGCGACTGAATAGAGCTGGAGTTTTTTCAGTCGGGCAGCATATGACATATGTTTAAGACCCTTTATCCTCTTGGTGAGGAACTTTTGGGGTCTTTCCAACTGCTGCAGGTGTTGGGTGAGATGCATCCCAAATGGGGCATTGTACTCAATCATTGGCCTGATAAGAGAAGAGTACAGGGGCACAATGACCTCTCTTGATCTAGATGTGAAACCCTTCATGATAAGGTGGGCAATATAGAAGGTCTTCCTAACCACTTTGGCAATGTGAGTGTCAAATGAGAGGTTACTGTCAACCTGGGTCCCTAGGTCCCTGATTACCTCTTCCAGATTAATGGATTACCACCTATGTGGTAATTTGTCGGTACCTTGTTTTTCCCAAAGGGTATGACTATACATTTTTTGGCGTTCAGCTTAAGGCCATGGCTCTGGCACCAATTATCCGTTTCTATGAGGCCTCTCTGAAGGATGTTTGTGTCCGCTGGAGTATCAATTATGGCGCCCAGTTTGCAGTCATCTGCGAACTTTGTCAGCCACAATCCTCCTATGTTTGCCTGTACCTCGGAAAAATAAATGCCGAACAAGAGCCCTGTGGGACACCGCTTGTGACTGGCTTAGAGTCTGACATAGCTCCAGCAACTCTGACCCTGTGGGTTCTGTCCTTGAGCCAGTTTGCAACCCATCTTGTGACATATGGGTTTACATTTAAGCTGGTAAGTTTGTCTATGATGCCCGAGTGGGGTATTGTGTCAAAGGCTTTTGCAAGGTCAAGGTAGGCTGTGTGAACTGCCTTACCCTCATCAATGGCCTTAGTGACGGTTTCAAAAAAGTCGACCAAGTTCAAAAGGCAGGATCTGCCCTTGACAAAGCCAAATTGGGTAGGATCCAATGTCTGTAGGTCCCCAATGTCTTTGTTTATGAGTTCCATAATGATCCCCTCCATAGCTTTGCTGACCAGGCTCGTCAAGCTTATGGGGCGGTAATTTCCAGGGTCCGTAGAAGCACCGCCTTTGTGAAGTGGGACCACTGTTGCCGTACGCCACTCTTTGGGTACGTATCCTGTAGTAAGGCTAAGATTAAACAGCAGCCTTATGTGTGGGTTTAGTTCCTCTTGGAGTTCATGTAGCACACAGCCCGGGACACCATCCGTCCCATTGATGCTGTGTTTTTAGCTTTAGAGAGGGCGGCTCTCACCTGGGCATCTGAGATGTTAGGGAGGCTACACTCTGCTGGGATAGTTATTTCTCCTTTTGGGAGGAGGAGAAATTTGCACTGAACCTGTCTGCCAGAATGTTGGCAATGTCAGTGGGTTCAGTGTATTTTGTGTCATTTTGGACTAACTCTGAGCAGATCTGGGAGTTTCCACCCAGGTTTCTAACATAGCTAAAGAAGGCCTTGTGATTGTCTTTTGTGTCTTTTGCAATTTTTCTCTCAAAGTTGGCCTTGGATGATTTTATGAGTGATCGTAGTTTTTTGCTAGTACTGATCAGAGATGCCTTCCCTTTTAGGGATTTTGCTCTGTCATGTAGTAGCTTCCTACTCCTGTTGTAAAGTTTGTTTATGGCTGGGGTCCACCAGACCGGGCGCCTGCCTTTGGGGGAATGGGTCTTGATTTTATTTGGGATTGCATGATCCATGCATTCTTGAAGGTGCCCATAGAAGGCATTTGCAAAGGATTCCGCAGTGTGGGTTGTGGTTTCCACTGGCCCAGGGGCCTTGAAGGATACCACTTCAGTCTTAAGAAGTGTGAAGTTTGCTTTTGAGAAGTTCTTCACTGTGGTCTTTGTGCAGGGGTGGGGCGGGATGTGGATTTCCAGTGAGATTAATTTATGGTCTGATCTTACCAAAGAGGGATATACTTCCGGTGTGGAGCATTTTGTCCCCATGTTTGTGATGATCAGGTCTAGTATATTGTCTCCTCTTGTGGGAATGGTGACTAGTTGTTCCATTGCATTTGAGTTTATGAATTCTAGGAACCTTTGGGCTAGGGTGTTGGGGCTTGAGTAATGTTCCCAGTCTATGTTTGGGTAGTTGAAGTCTCCCAAAATGATGGTATTTGGAGAGACATTCATACTCTCCGGTGTCTTCAGGAAGGCTGTGTGGGGTTCCTGAGTTTTAGCATGCTACAAACTGTAAGGCAGTTTTGCCTATGGTTAGTTGCACTGGATAGTCTCCGATGCTTCGTGCATTGCCACTAACCTGGAGGTGTGGGTATCTTTGATGAAAATGGATACTCCCCCTCCTTTTGTGGTTCGGTCCAAGTTTTGGGGCCGGAAAGCATGATAGGAAGTAAAACCTGATAGTGCTGGGGTGCTCTCAGGAGCCTTGAACCAGGTTTCAGTCACTGCACAGACATCTAAGTTCTCCATACTGAGGAGGGCTTCGAGGGCGTGCATCTTTAGGTTTAGACTTCTGGCATTGAACAGCATTACCTTTAGTTTTTTTCCACTTGTGTTTTCTAAGGAGGTAGGTTTGTCATTTGAGCCTTGCCTAAAAAAGGCACTATGGGGGTGGCAAGAGCCTTGGCCAATATCCGGAAGCCCAGGGGTGACAGGTGCAAGCCATCCTTAAGCAGCGTGGCTTGTCAAGCATGTCATCCCAAGCAGACAGACATTGGATCCCCTTAGAATGACACCAGTAATTAAGCCAATTGTTAAAACTGATCATTTTGTCTTTGTACTGTGGCATCATTCTTGGTGAGGGTAAGATGCTGCTCAGGGTCAGGGTCATACCGGCCTGGGCTACATAATCAGAGAGCTCCTCTATGTCTCTTTTCATGTAGTCCAGGGAGGTACATCTCAGGTCGTTCACACCGGCATGTACAATGACTGAGTCATATTTGTACTTGCTGTGGAGTGACCTGAGTGCTTGTGTTATGTGGCGGATTCTAGCTCCCGACAGGCAGCTTACTGTGACCTTTTCCTTGTTCAGTCTGGTGAGCGGGACGTCAGTGTGTCTGACTATGGAGTCACCTATTACAAGTGTGTCTGGCATGTTGTTTGGCCTTAAGGGCTGTGACTGCTTAGCACACTGACTTTGTGAACTGTGTGTTGCATGTGCTATGTCTTGAGGTGGTGGTTGCTTGGGTGTCTGCTTTGGAGGCCTCTGTTGTTTTGGTAGATTTTTAATCAGTGCATCCGAGTATGTTTTTGTGTGTTTATGTGTTTGGTTTGCAGTTGTGATAGTTCTATGTGAGACTGGGTTTGTGGTGTGCGTGGTTACCTTCTCCTCCTGACTGGTCTTGCCAGTACTGAATTGAGAGAGCTCAGCCTCCAGTTTGGCTATATAGTTGCATCTCTCGCATATATTTGTATTTGTTGGGAGGAGGAGAGGGTTGTCTGTGTACATGAGGCAATTGTAACATTGCCTCAAGATTCCCAGATTCACCAGCTGAACAGGAGAGGATGCCAGCAACTGACCCTTCGACATGCTAGAAATAGTGAAAAAAATTGCTGTGTAACTGAGTCAGAAAGGACCTATAGGGAAATGGGTACTCAAAAGAATTTAGGTGAATGAAGTACTTTCTTTTGTTTAAGAGTGCTTTACCTGTGTAAAAAATGCTTTAGGAGCAAGTGCTGAGCTTTTCAGATAGAGTATAGGCTGTTTGAAGTAGATACAGTTCTAGTAGAATGAGCTTGAACTTTGATGGGTAATTGTTTGCCAGCCGATTGATAAGCAAATGAAATGCAATCCGAAAGCCATTTTGAAAGAGTAACCTTAGAAACAGGAAAGCCTTTCTTCTGGTTGGAAAAGGAAACAAATAGTTGATCTGATTTTCTGAATTCTTTAGTCCTGTGTAAATAAAATCTGAGAATTCTGTTAATGTCTAACTGGTGTAGTCTATACTCAGATTTATTAGAGTGGTTTGGAAAAAACACAGGTAGTTCAACAGTAGTATTCAGATTGTGCTCTGAGCATACCTTGGGAAGAAAGGAAGGGTTTGTCCTGACAGAGACTCTATCCTTGTGAAAAATAATGTAAGGAGGTCGAATAGTTAGAGTTTGCAGTTCTGAGACTCTCCTAGCAGATGTTACGGCTACTAAGAATTGTGTTTTCCATGACAACACTTTTAGATCTGATGAAGAGGATGGCTCTAAGGACTAAGTTTAAGTTGCAGGGTTCTAATGGCTGTTTGATTGGAGGCCTGAGAAAAAGAACTTCTTTTAAGAAGGTTTTACACAAGGAGTTCTGCATGATTGGGATTTCCCATGAAGCCAAAATGGAAATGGCAGCTAACTGAACTCTAACTGTAGCAGCTGCCGCTCCTTCATGAAAAACTGATGCTAGGAGGGATAAGGTAGATTCTATAGGAGCCATATATGAATCAAACCCCAGTTCGTAGCCCAAAACGAAAATCTTTTCCATTTGCTGGAGTACAGTTTCTGAGTGAAAGGTTTATGGGATAAAATTAGAATGTGTTTGACCAAAGCGGATAGGGGAATACACCTGGCTATTCGTGGAACTGGAGCAGCCATGCTGTCAATTTGAGGGTGTGGCTAGTGGGGTGGAACTGTCATGATTGATGAATCTGGAGATGGGTCCAGAATCCATGGTTCCTCCAAAAGGTAGGGCCACAGGAAGGGAAAACAAACTAGTCGAGGCCAGTAAGGAGCAATGAGGATCAACGAACTCCTCAACTGTCTTGCTTTCTGCATTACCTTTGGGATGAGTGGAAAAGGAGGAAAAGCATAAAGAAGTCCCGGGGGCCAATCGTGGACTACAGCATCCCTGGGTGACATCCCTGGCTGGGGAATGAGGGCAAAGTAGCTGCTGCATTTGGTGTTCAGGTGAGTGGTAAATTCGCAGCAAGGCTGGCCTCATCTGTGAAAGATCTCTTTCGCAACTTTTGGATTCAGGGACCACTAGTGAGCCATCAGAATTGCTCGGCTGAGTTGGTCTGCTATTATGTTGGATTTCCCCTGGATATGCGTTGCTATCAGGAAGCATTGAGTATCCATCGCCCATTTCCAAACTCTTAAGGCCTCTCTGCAAAGTGGGTAAGATTTGGTTCCCCCTTGCTTGTTTATGTACCACACGACAGACATGTTGTCTGACTGAATCGCAATTGTCCCGGTGGGAAGGGAGCTGTGAAGTGCTTGCAATGCATACAGCACCACTCTCATCTCCAGAACAATGAAGTGCAAGTGGTTCTCGTGGTTCTGCCAAGTACCTTGGACTGTCATTCCCAGATAATGCTCCCCCCATCTGGGAAGCGTCCGTGGTCAAAACTGCTCTCTCTCTTGGGGAGGAACAAGTGGACAACCTAGGAGAAGTTGTTCTGTGCACAATCACCATGTCAGATCCTTTTCGCAGGTGTTATAAATATCTGGTGAGACAGTGGAAGGTCTTGCATCGACCACTAGGCAAATAACAGACATTGAAGTATCCTCATGTGTAGACGGGCAAGAGGAACTAATAGGATGGCGGAAGCCATAGTCCTTAGGACTTGAAGGACTACTCTGGCCTGAACTTTTTGTTTGTTTAGCAAGGATCTGACTTGACTGTGTAGAGACACTACTCTTTGTGGTATTAGTTTTGTTGACATGGTGGTTGTCTATTTCTGAGCCTAAGTATACAATGTGCTGCGAAGGCGATAAGACTGACTTTAGGTTGACAGTGATACCTAAACTGGCGCACAAGGATAGAGTCTCGTCCCTGGTTCTGATGAGTTGATGCTTGGTGGTAGCAGTGAGGAGCTAGTCGTCTAGGAACGGAAACACCTGGAATCCTTGACGTCTCAGGTGAGCAGTTACCACTACCATGCATTTGGTGAACACTAAGGGGGCTGTAGTGAAACCAAAGGGCAGTGTTCTGAACTGAAAATGACTGGCTCCCAGCCGGAAGAGTAAGTGTCTCCTGGAGCACCTGTCATTTTGATGTGGTAGTATGCATCCTGGAGATCAATTGAGCACATCCAATTGTCTTTCCCGATAAAGGGAAATAGACTGCAGAGTGACCATTCGGAACTTTGATTTCTTTACATGCTTGTTGAGCCTGCTGAGATCTAGTATTGATCTCCAGTCCCGTGTCTTTTTTTTGGAACTAAAAAGAATCACGAGCAAGTTCCGGATCCTACTTGCTCTGCGGGGACTTCTTGGATGAAGCAACGAGATGACATCTGATGCTGCATGGTCTAGTTGGATGTGTGGTATGTCTGGTAAAGACCGGTTTGTTGGGGGTTCGGAAACAAAGGGGATCAAGTTAGCCTCTGGATATTATGGGGTGTACCCAACAATCTTGGGAGATGGTTAGCCAGGCGCTTGGGTACAGCGATAGATGACCCCCGACTGCCTCCAGAGATAGACAGTAGGGCAACCCTTCAGGGGTGATGGAAGGGACTATCAGAGAAAGTTTCTCTGTCTCCCTGATGCTGCGGACCTCCTCTGCCGCGAGGGCGGCGTCTTCCATTATATCCTCCCCCTCTGCCCCAGGGGAGGGTTGACCTTGTGCCTGAGGGAAACCTTTTTGGGATTTATGGAACCACATTTTCCCTCCTGTATTACCCTTGGGATAGGGTCTAGATGGGAGGGAGAAAACGGACTACGACGGCAGATAAGGTTTTCCATTCCTGCTCGCACCTAGTCAAAGTCTCTTTCACTTGGGGTCCTAAAAGAGATGAAACCATCAAAAGGGATGTTAGTGAAGGAAGACTTGAAGGACTCTAAAATTACAAAGATGCATCCAAGAATGTCTCCTGAGGGATATTCCTGCTGCGGCTGCCCTACTCGCTCCATCTGCCGCATACGATATCAGCCTCATGGAGGAGTTAGCTATGGAAGGAAGGGTGGAGAGCTGCGCAGAAAACTTATCCATGGAACCAGGAGCTACTGAACCCTGGAGGGTGTCTCCTAACTCTTTGAGGAGATCCCTCTGAAGAAGCGTAAAATGAATAAGGTAATTCAGCGATCTTCGTGTAAATGCCGCTGAAGAAAAAGTACGCTTCCATCCATCGCCCTGGACTCCTTGTTAGGAGGATGGATATTGGATGTCAAACTCCTTCTTGGTGGCCACTGCTGCCACCATAGCATCAACGGGAACTCCCTTACTAAGAAAAAAGTCTTGTCCTCAGGTGCTGTCATGAACTTATTTGGCCTCCTTGGGATGGGCTCCAATGAATCTGGAGAGGTCCAGGCTTTCCGCGATATGACCCCCAAGAGTTGGTCATAAGGAAGTGGAAGGTCAGGAACCAAAGGCCTCAAGATACACTGATTCATCCTCAGTAGCGTTAGAGGTCTTCCAATCATCCCTCTAAGGATTTCTAGGATGTCAAAAAAGGAGACATCCTCAGAGGGGGATCTAGAGGACCCTTCAGATTCCTCTAAATCAGTGTCTGATATGACAGACTCAGGTGAGTCGACATGCTTCCTCTTACACAGCCTCTTCCGAGGGAGCTCTCCAGTGGGATAATCTGGGGAGGTCTCGGAAGAGGGGGCATCTCCAATGGGGGCTACTTGGGCCTCTGGCTCCCTACGCTGTGGGGGTGGCAGGGGGAGAAGTTTCTACCTGCTGCTGCTGGGACACAGGTTCCAATGGTATGGCTTTAGCAGAGGATAAAGCCTTCCCTATATCTTCAAAAGCCTTCCCCTCTCGCTCCGAAGAAGACCTAAGCTCCGAGGGGACGGATAGTCATCTCCTAGCAGAGGGGAACAGCACCGAAGCAGAAGTAGGAGCCGAGCTGTGTCGTGCCGATGCTCCGAGAGGGAGGGTCGGTTCCGATGAGAACCCAGGGTGACTGTCCCCCTCGGAGTCAACTAGAGAGCGTTGGCTCCCAGATCCCTCGGCTCCAGATGGAGCCATCGAGGACAGAGTAATTGGCTCCGAGGAAGTAGGTTGAATCCTCGGAGCCGATGGGTCCAAGACAGAAGAACCTGAAGTAATAGGCTCAGAGAGAAAAGCAGTCTGAGGAGGAAAGTACAGTTGTGTACACTTACCATAAATGTAGATGTTCGAGTGTCTTCACTGTTGCAGTCATCACTGTAGGGTTCTTCCTGCCGGCAGGCAGCCCTCAGTCGGCTAGAATCCCAAAATCTGGGTCCGGCGTCGGCTGTTCAGTCATGCTCCCTGACGTCAGAGCGCCAGGAGTACAAAGCTGCCAGCCAACGCCATGTTCTCCAGTTTTAATTGCCCCAGATGTCAGGTGCCCAAAAGTGAAGGCCAATAGTAAAACAAAAATCTAACATACAACAAACCCCATACCCTGTAGCAAATACACCTCAGAAGAAGGGTGAAGTAGGAAACCACACTAATAAAAGTATAAGAGGGGACAGGAGGGTGGGTAACCCAGACTGCAACAGTGAAGACACTCGAACATCTACATTTATGGTAAGTGTACACAACTGTACTATGTTCATCGTGTTTCACTGTTGCAGTCATCACTATAGGGTTGAATCCCAAAGCTGAGATAAGGGGTGGTGGTTATAGAGTAGAAGGGGCGGCTAGAAGGCCCTGCAAGACTGCAGAAGCAAAGCCTGCCCTAGACTTAGAGAAAGTATGCACTGAACTCCAAGTTGCAGCTTCCAAAATATCTTTGGTAGGTACTCCCCTGAGAAAGGCAGCTGAAGTAGCAGCAGCTCTGGTAGAGTGAGTCCTAATTTTTCCTGGGATTTGCTTTCCATGATGAGAGTAACAAAATCTGATTCCATGAGCAATCCATTTAGAAATGGTCTGTTTTGAAATAGCTTTGCCTTGGGAATTTGCTGCATAAGAAACAAACAATTGTTCTGTTTTCCTGATATCCTTGGTTCTGTCCAGGTAAAAACGAAGCTGCCTGTGCACGTCCAAAGAATGCAAGATCCTTTCCCCCTTATTTTGTGGATTAGTGAAAAAAGTTGGCAGGTGAATAGTTTCGTTTAAAGCCACTTTAGAAACCACTTTAGGCATGAAAGTAGGATTAGTCCTTAAAGAGACCCTGTCTTGATGAAAAATAATATAAGGTTCCACAGCCATGAGTGCTTGTAACTCCGAGACTCTCCTGGCTGAAGTCGAAGCCAGTAGGATAGCTGTCTTCCATGATAAATACTTAATATCAGATGTGGCAGCAGGCTTAAAAGGAGGCAGAGTAAGTTTTTCCAGAACATAGTTGAGGTCCCAGGCAGGTATGGGTGGTGTCCTAGGAGGCCTTAAATTCTTTGCTCCTCTGAGATACTGTTTCAGAAGTGGATGCGAAAAGATTGGAGGATCTGTATTGTAATGTGCAGAGATAGCGGAGGCATGTATTTTTATGGAGGAGAAGGATAAACCCTTATGTAACATGTCTGTCAGGTAATGTAAAATCAATGGGATATTAGGAATGAGAGGATCCGAATCCTGAACACGCATCCAGGTGCAAAATCTCTTCCATTTACCTTCATAAGATTTTCTAGTGCTAGGCCGTCTGGCTTCTAAGATGACATCCATGACCTGTTTGGGAAGAGTAGGATTAATCATAGACCCTGAATACACCAGGCTGCCAGGCTGAGAGTTTTGATATGAGAGTGCAGAACCTGTCCCTGGTGTTGGGACAAAAGATTTGGAATCCGAGGTAGAATCCAAGGAGGCTCCTGGGATAGATTCATCAGTGTTGAGTACCAAAATTGATGAGGCCAATTTGGGGCCAGTAAAATCATCTTGGGTTTGTCCTGCTTTATCTTTAATAACACCCGTGGAAGAAGAGGTAGAGGAGGAAAGGCATACCAAGAGAGGTTCTTCTAACTGAATGAGAGAGCATCCACTTTCCATGCTAGTTTGTGATATGTCCTTGTGCAAAAAATCTGTAACTGGTAGTTGAGGGGGGATGCAAATAGATCTATGTCTGGGCAGCCCCAGGCTTCTGTAATCATCTTGAATATTTGGGTGCCTAGCATTCACTCGTGTGGGTCTGACAGGTTCCTGCTCAGGCTGTCTGCCAGAATATTTTGTTTCCCTGGCAGGAACTGAGCTTGTAGATCCACTTTGCAAGCTAGAGCTGTGTTCCATAGAGTCATGGCTAGTCTGCAAAGGGGGTAGGAGTGTGAACTCCCTTGCTTGTTTATGTACCACATAACTGTGGTGTTGTCTGTCCGTATCAGTAGTTGTCCTGGCTGTAGAAGACCCCTGAAAGCCAAGAGGGCATTCTGTACAGCTAACATCTCTTAAATTGATATGTAGGTGCTTCTGATCTTCTGTCCAAAAACCTTGCAGGCCTTTCCCCTGCAAGTGGGCTCCCCATGCGTAATCCAAGGCGTCCGTGGTTAACACTTGGTTGGCTGGAGGTAGACTGAAGGCTTTCCCTTTGTTTTGAAGACATGCCATGGTCCACCAACGGAATTCCTTTTGTAGGCACGGCAAGACAGCAATCTGTGTGTCTAGACTGTGGCAATGCTGGGACCATACACTTTTTAGGTATTGTATTTTTTTTTCATATGCAGTTTTGCATATGGTATGAGAAGGATGCAGGAGGCCATGTAACCCAAAGCCTGCAGGAATTTCCTTGCAGTTAGCTGAGACATTAACGCCAGGGTTTTGAAAGTTGAAGCCAGCTGAAGTTGTTTTTCGGATGTCAGGAATGCCATCTGGGTTGTTGTGTTTAGAATAGCACCCAGAAAAGTTATCTGTTGTGTGGGTGTCAAATTTGACTTTATGTTCACAGTGAATCCCAGGTACTAGAGTAGATTTTGAACAAATTCCAGGTGCTGGAATAGGACATCCTTGCTGTCTGCTTGAATAAGGCAGTCGTCCAGATAAGGGTAAATTTGAACTCCCTTGAGACTGCAGTAAGCTACTACTGGTGACAGGCACTTGGTGAAGACCCTGGGCGCAGTAGACAAGCCAAAGGGCAGCGCAGAGAATTGGTAATGTTTCGAGCCGGCCTTGAACCCGAGATATTTTCTGCACTCCTGTCTGATAGGGATGTGTAGGTAAGCATTTTTGCTCAACATTGGCAGGAGCTGCTGCAGGAGTAAGCATCTTGAACTTTGGGATCTCCAGGAAAGTATTTAAGACTGACAGATCCAAGATGGGTCTCCAGGAATTTTGTTTTCTGGGAACTAGAAAGAGCCTTGAGTAAAAGCCTTGCCCCGCTTCCGATTGTGGAACCAGTTCTATGGCCCTCATAGCCATGAGGGATCCCACCTGGTTTAATGCCTCTGCCCATTGGTCTTTTGGTAGGTCTGGCCATCCGTTTGGTCTTGGCAAGGTATGAAAGTGGAATCTGTAACCTCTTGAAACTACATCCAGAACCTACTTGTCTTGGGTTATGTAAGTCCAATTTTGGTGAAAGAGAGAGACTTTTCCTCCTAGAGGGGCTTCCAGGAGAGAGGTTCCTGGAGCCATTCAGGGGGCGTCATTGAGCCTGTTTTCTGTAAGATTGAGGCCTGTCCTCTCCACCCCTGGGGGGGTGGAAGCACTCCACTGTCTAGGTCTGTAAGAGGTCTGTGCTTGGGCCCTCCCTCTGGAGCACCTATATCTACCCCTCTGAGGCCTGTCCGAGCTGGGAAAGGACCAATTTTTAGTTGGCCAATTTCTGCTAAATCTTGGGGGCTGAACTTGTAAGAAATCCTTAACCGTTTGCATGGATTTTGCCTTATCCTCCATTTTCTTTATCACCTCTTCAGCCTTAGACCCAAACAAAACATTATGCTGAACAGGAGCATCCAGTAACTTTGCTTTCACTTGATCAGGCAAGTTTTGTTCCTTTAACCAAGCAGGTCTTCTAATGACTGTGCCAGTGGCAGCCGCCCTGCCGCCCTGCATGAAGCCTCCAAGGCATCAAAACCACAGTGTAAGCCATGCTTCCCCACCTGCTCAGTAGCATGTATCAAATCGTGTAATTCCTTATCTGCACATGCAGAAATGGTACCTAGCTTTTGTTTCATAACAGACAGCAGAAATTGCTGATATTTTAGCATATGAAATTGACAATTTAAAGCCCTAATGGATAAAGTAGCAGAAGTGTACACTTTTTTGCCCCATCTCTCCAAAGCTCTAGAATCCTTATCTGACGGAATAGGGTTTTTAGCAGAGGCGGCCTTAACACCCTTAGGACCCTGAGAAATGGTTTCTGGATCAGCAGCAGGACTTTTATAAAGGAACTGGTGGGAGTCAGGGACCCTGTAATATCTGTCAGGCTTTGCAGGAGCTGGAGGAAAGGAGTCAGGAGTTAGATTAGCCTCAGAAAAAACATCATCCACAATATCCAAAATAGGAGGAATAGCCAGGGGTCTGTGTTGGGGAAGAAGAAGGAAATCCCTAAGCCTTCTCTTAGATTCAGAGTACTCCTGTCCTTCCCAGTGAAAATGTTCCCTCATGTCATGTAAAGTTTCCCCAAAAGAAAAATCCTCAGGGGGAGAAGCTGAAGGAATGGATTCCTCAGCATCAGAATCCTCATAAGGAGGGAAAGTATATTCCTGTTCAGAGGAAGACACTGAAGAAATAGATGCCTGATCAGAGGATTCATAATCCAATTCTTGCCTTGGCCTTTTGTCTGGAGGGGGATGTGAACCCCTAATCATAGTTAGTAAGTCCTCCGCCATTTTAAGCATTTGTTTCTGAGACTTGGGTCCCGGATCAGAGGAGGCCTGGGCTTGAGTCTTTGATTTAGAAGGAGTCTTCGCCTTTGTCTTTGCCTTTATTTGAAGCTGTGTAGGCCTGAAAACCCCCTCGGAAGCCGGTACCTGCACAGCGGCTCCGGACCCATCCAAGGGAGCATTGTCCGAAGGTCCTGCACCTGTAGTACTCAAAGGCCTAGTTGGCTCCTCGTGGGAGTCAGTTTCGGCAATCGGTTCTGTAATGGCTGACGACAGGGGCTGCGAAAGTGCCTCACTGATGACGGCCGAACCTGTAGCTGGCTCTGCTTGCAAACAGTCGTCTGTTTTGGACCTCAGAGGCCTGTCCTTATCCTTGCGTCGCTTGTGAACTCCGGTAGTCGGAAGGGTGTCCGACGACATATTGTAATTAAATCGCCTGCCAAAGTAGTGAAAAGCAAAATCGTATCTCCGCTTAATAGTACGTTGGTTAAATCTAGCACAAAACCGACAACTAGCTACATCGTGATCAGGGCCTAAGCAAGGAATACAGTAAGAGTGGAAATCCTGATGAGGTTATTTGCTTCCCACAACAAATACAATTATTAACTTTTTCTGACATCGGACTGGAGCAAGAAAAAAGTTTCCCCAACGGGATACTTAGATTTGAGAAGAAGAAGAAATTTTTCGGAATGAAGCACGAAAAATATCAGGAGTCAGCCGACCGGCACTTGCGAACTGCTTCCACCGCACGGCAAGAAAGACCGGAGAACATGGCGTCGGCTGGCAGCTTTGTACTCCTGGCGCTTTGACGTCAGGGAGCATGACGGAACAGCCGACGCCGGACCCAGACTTTGGGATTCTGGCCGACCGAGGGCTGCCTGCCGGCAGGAAGAACCCTACAGTGATGACTGCAACAGTGAAACACGATGAACATCGGTGGTTGGTAAGGGGGTCGACTCCAAAATCTTTAGGTCCGGAGGGGCCAATTTTCTTGTCAGAGCTGGATCTGAAACCAACCTCTTCACCACCCACTCGATGTCCTCATCTGATAACGTCCTGGAGGATATGGTGGAGACAGAAGGAGATCTCCTTCTCTCCGAAAAAGGAGATCTCAAGGTGGGAGGGACAACCTCAATTTCCGGTAAAATTTTAGGTACTGAAGGTTACCTCGGCACGGAGAAAACTGATGGCCCCGAAATGGACGAAGCAGAAGCGGAACCAGAACTTCTTGGTTCCAATGCTTTGGTCTTTTTAGTCAGCTCCGAAGCTGGGGCCGGAGATTTTCTCTTAGAAGATTTTGGAGCTGTCTGACCATTTTCCAACTGTTCCTGGAAGGAACTGGTCATGATACCCCTTATCAATAAGTTTTCTCTTTCTTTCGTTTAAAACTCTGGTGCTAAATGTGTGGCAAAAAGTGCAGGGCTCCTGCAAATGGGCTTCACCAAGGCAGTACACACAACTAGTGTGACCGTCTGTGAGAGACATTTTTTGTGCACATCTATCACACTTCTTAAAGCCCGAAGGGCGATGATCCTTATGCTCCCTATCCTTATCTTTACACATTCCGACTACCAGGAATAGGGTAGCTAGATAAACAAGAAGCAATACAACACTAAATACTAACTACAAAGAAGTAGTGTGGAAGAAAGAACAACTTTTATATATAAACACTCACACACAAGGAGGAAAGGCCCTCCAACTTAAATGGGCCGTACAGTCCTATGGGGAGGAATAGGGGTCAGAACCTCTCAGAAACAGTCACACAAGAGACAAAAACTATATATATATATTAAATAATGGATAGAAAGATTAGGAAAGTGGACTAAATTTAGCAAATAAAGTTTTACTTAATCAAAAGAGCCAGTAAGACACGACCTCGAAGCTTTCGCGGCAAATGAGATCTGGGGAATTGCCGTGAGGCACCATTGTATAGGGGTTAGCCTTGAGCCAGTAAAAGCTCTCTAGCTTTAGTATCGGCCGAGTCGAAGCCGAATATCGGCTCCGAACCCATATAGCAAGAATTACGGCAAGATAGGACTACATGACATGAAAAAGGTAACAGCTAAAAAGTAAAGTTAAAACAAGTTCATGAGCCCACTGCATGATTGGGATGTAGACTATACAAGTTCATGAGCCCATAGCATGATTGGGACGTTGACTATATACTGTTAAAACAAATTCATGAGCATACCGCATGATAGGACGTAGAGATATGCGTTGTTAAAATAAATTCATGAGCCCAAAAGCATGCTGGGACTTAGTGTGATTGCGTGAAAGTACCCTCAGAGGGTCCGAAAGAGTGGTCAGTTCTGGACACAGTACCTATCTGCCCAGTTATCCCGACCGCAGTGATGGAGCTGTAACCTTTGAGCTTGTGCTGGGACGAAAACAAGGGGGTACTGTGGGAAAAGGCTGGTTGAAAATTCTCCTCTGGTGCTGCACGGTGACAGACTTCCTACCCTTCCCTCCCTGTATGGTGTGTGGATTACTACAGTTATTTTCTGCCTCTGAAATTGCCAAAATCCAGGAGTTATAAGGTAAGCCTAACAATTTTATTACTACTAATTTATAAAATAAAAAAAAAAAAAAAACAGGTGCAAAGATAAGCAAGATCAAATCCTTGAAAAGGGAACACCTGCATATTTTATGTATTTTAAATTATAGGAAGGAAAGTTGTAAATATCTGTATGACTGGTTTCAGCTTAATAAGAATTATGTTGGTGGGGTATTTCCATTAAATGGGACTTATGATAAGACTAAATTGCTGACATTGAAAGGCATTTTGGAAAAAAAGCAAAGCAAAGCAAGTGGGGAACAAGTGACAGCATTTTATTCTTGGTACAGTAAAGCACTTAAAAAGGAAAAGAAGTCAGCATTAAGAGGGTTGCAGGATGTTAATAAAAAAATTGTTTCAACAAGTAAGAGAGTAAAAAGGCAGTACAGACCAGTAAAAAGGGATCCCTTTATCCTGTCTTAGCAGGTTTGGAACAAACTGAAAATGGTCAAAAAGCAGAAATGTCTAAAGAGGATAATAATCCTCCAGTAGCTGCTGTACCCCACCCCCATATGTACCGGTATGGGTGGCTCCTGTACAAGAGTCTGCCGTTTCTTCAGACTTCTGCATTTTTTGAGCACAAGGTCAGCATGGTACTGTTACATCTCAACTTAGTTCTGCTGTTAGCTCTCATCTTTAGAACAGCATCTGCAGTTAAAAAGTTTGTTTTCCTTCCGTCTTATCATTCTCAACAAGCTTCTACATTTCCAACAGGAGCACTAGTGTTTGACACTCCTGTGGCTCATCACAAGTGCTCACATGATAGGGTAGGACAAGAAGCTATTGCCTCTGCAGAAGATTTTTTTTGGCTCGTTAAAAAAAATAAATAAAAAAAATGGGGGGGGGGGGGCTAATACTGATTTGCATAAATGTTTTCTAGCTGAAAGAGAAAAAAAAAAAAAAAAAACATCCCCAAAGGTTTAAGGAGGACTGAGAAAAAAAAAACCTATTACAACCCTACTTTGACAGATGTAAACCAGATGCTTCGGAAAGTTACTCCAATAAAATAAAAACACTTACTTGAAAATGCGAAAATAAATTTTATTCCCACAGAAAATGCACTAATAAATAAAAGGATAGCACTGGTAAAGTACAAAAGTGTGTCAGGCATGTAGGCAAAATAAAGAGAAAGCATCTGCAGATTATTTGAGTCCTCTTAAAGCAGTGTTTGATAAGCATTCAAAAATACCAGACCCAAATGAACAAGCTAAACTAGCTATTGCAGCTGCCTTTGTGCTGGGTTTGCAAGCCCTGTACAAAATAAAATAAAGCAAGTGTTTGCAGACTGGCAGAAAAAAAGACAAAGTTCTTATTAAGTGCTGCAAATTACCATACTGACTATGGCAGGGTAATAAAACAAAAATAAATCTTAATCCATTTGCTGCCACTGAATCAAAAAGGACCCTATGTTAAAGTAGAAATAAATGCAAAGCTAATTCTATTCTTGGTGGAACTAAAAACAGTAGGTCTGTATTAAAAGTTACTTCAGACAGTTTAAATACCAGTACAGGAACAAAGTAAAGCCAGTTGGTGTAACAAATGCTGCTGTTACATATCCTGTTTTAAAACCTATACCCATTTCCTTGGGTCTAATTGACAAGAAAGGCATTCTTTTCTTTGAGTACAACTGCGCCAGTAAATCATCTGTGTGAGCTGGGTGGTACTGTTTGCTGTACACCAGTGGGGGGTGTATCTAGATGCTCCAGCAGAATCGGGGGGGGGGGGGGGGGCAGAGAGTGTTACAATTCTTTGCAAAAGCTGGGAGGAGCCTTTTTGAAGGCAGACATTGTTACAACTAAAAACTGCTGCAGCAGGTACCTGCTAATTTATGGGTTAAACATGCTAATGAATTCAGTATATTAAAATCTGCAAAACCAGTAAAAATAAAATGAAATCCATCAAAACCACTCCCCAGAGTTCCGCAATATCCACTAAAGCCGAAGCAGAGAAGGGAATCAAACCTGTAATTCAGTCTCTAATGTTGTTGTGTCTTTCGGTTTTTCCCGGTTAGGGGTCGCCACAGCGGAACTCTGGTCTGCTAATGACTGGCAATAGATTTTTAAGTGCCAAGTTGCCGGCCCTGACGCACAACCTTCAACGTAGGTATGCCCATTCATGCACATCTCCACACAGAAGACGCTCTAGCTGAGAATCGAACAGGACAACGTCTTACTGTGAGGCGACAACGTTACCGCAGCACCACCACCGCAGTCCTGTAATTCAGTCTCTAATACAAGAAATAATATTACCAGCTAAAAGCCCTTGTAATACTATTTTTCCAGTGTAAAAGCCAGGAAAGGATACTTATAGATTTGTACAAGACTTAAGAGCTGTAAGTAATGCAGTACTACCTACGTTTCCTGTTGTTCCAAATCCAGCGACAACACTGAGTTGCATACCACCTACAGCTAGTTACTTTTCTGTAATAGATTTATATTCAGCATTCCTTTCTATACCTATTCACCCTGACAGCATTCTTTTCTATACCTATTCACCCTGACAATCAGTTTGTTTGCTTTTACTTATCAGGGACAGCAATATACCTGGACACTGTTGCCACAAGGATATACTGAATCTTCTTCATTATTTTCTCAAATTCTACAACAGATTTGGAGAATGGGACATTTTTCGGGTGGGTCTGTCTTAATACAATATGTAAATGATTTACTGATAACATTGCTGAAAGGAATTTGGTGCTAACAGGATATCTTGCATCTTCTGACTATCCTTGCAGGAAAAGGACAGTGTCAACAAAAAAAAATTACAGCTGTAGTTATCCCTCAGGTACGTTATCTTGGTCATTTAATATCTCAGAGCAGGATCTTATAGTAGTTATCCCTCACTCTGAATCATCTTTATTACTTGAAATGAAACTCATCCCTTCTTGACTGCACGTCTAACTAGATATGAACTTAACCTTCTTTCTGATCCATCTATTTCTCTGATCCACTGTCCTGTGCTAAATCCTGCATCTCTGTTGCCTCCTGCTGAGGATGGTAAAGAGCAATCCTGCATCTCTGTTGCCTACTGCTGAGGATGGTAAAGAGCATGATTGCGTGCGTAACTATTTGCCTTCTCCTAGGGAGGACTTAAAGGATACACCTATACCCAATGCTGATATGCATCTGTTTGTGGATGGTTCCTGTGGAAGAGATCAAACAGGAAAGTTGATCTCAGGAATAGCAGTCTGCACCAAGAAAACAATATTGTTGCAACAAAGATTAGAGTGTGTTCACTCTGCTGAAATAGCGGCTTTGCAAAAAGCCTGTGAGTTAGCCAAAGACAAAAGGTGGCCAATACTGTTTTTACAGACAGCCGTTATGATTTTGGGGTGGTACATGACTTGGGGAGGGAGACAGAGAGAGAGAGAAGGGTACATAAAATCACTGTTAGATGCACATTTGTTACCTAAAAAGCTATCTGTAATCAAATGATGTCCACATCAAAAGGGGTTAAACATTGTTACAAAAGGTTACTACTTAGCAGACCAAGCTGCTAAACAAGCAGTAGTAAATTGTTGCAAAAATCTATATATGTTAATAATAGCAAACTGCAACAGTAATGATGTGTTTGACTTTAAAAAGTTGTCAGCCTTTCAAGCTGAAGCATCACAGGGAGAAGTTTGGAGGTGGCTCAAGCATGGATGTAGAAAATCCTCTGATGGCATATGGCGACATCCAGATGGCCGACTGGTGGTGCCTGCCTCTTTGCTACCTTACCTAGTAAGGGCATATCATCTACTATTCCAATACAGGTAAGACAGCTTTATTTAATCAAAATTACCCAAAGTTGGTATGCCCCTCATTTCTCCTCTTTGATACTTCAGTATGTACAAAATTGTAGTATTTGTTTGGAATATAACAAACAAACATGTCAACTGCAAATATGCCCGTTTACCTCCACCCTGGGGACCTTTTGTTAATATACACTGGATTTCATCCAGATGCCTAAGACTAATAATTTACAATTTATTTTGGTGGTAGTGTGCATGTTCTCAGCATGGGTGAAAACTTACCCATGTCGCAAAGCTGATGCAGTCACAGTTATTAAAAATGTGTTATCTGATTATACACTGAAATTCGGTATACCCAGCATTGTTAACAGTGACCAGGAAACTCATTTTAATAATAATCTGTTTAAAGAGTTATGTAAAGCTCTTAATACTAAGTTG
Organism: Protopterus annectens; assembly: GCF_019279795.1. Taxonomy (NCBI): domain Eukaryota; kingdom Metazoa; phylum Chordata; order Ceratodontiformes; family Protopteridae; genus Protopterus; species Protopterus annectens. The sequence continues at coordinate 1,916,797,411 of NC_056737.1, forward strand.
AGTCTTTACTATCCCAACCATCCCCAGTCATCTGATTAGTGGAAGGGGTAAAGAGGACCCTTACAAATAACATTTTGAAGATTTGTGCTGAAACCCACTTAAAGTGGCCCCAAGCCCTTCCCTTAGCTTTAATAAATGCCACCAGAAAACTGAGTCCATACGAGATATTAATGAAAAGACCCATGGCCCTTCCAGCTACCCCTTCAGTGGAAAATGCTAATTTAACTTTGTCAGATGATGCTCCGATTTGTTATTTTAGGAGACTCCTCAAAATTTTGCAGCAATATCCTCAAACAGTAAAAGCAGCATTACCAAAGCCTCCTGACCAACCCTGTCATCAACTACAACTGGCTGATTGCGTCTACATAAAAAATTTTTAGAGAGGAAAAACTGCCTCAGTCCGAGGTGGAAGGGGCCTTTTCAGTTCCTGCTAATGACTGCAGTTCACTGTGCAGGACTACCAACGTGGATCCAGTCGTCTCATTGCAAGAAGACCTGTCGAGTGGGGACCCCAGACGAGGTGCGACGGATAAATCATCTGCCCAGTGAGGAGGACAACTTCAGTAGCAGTTCATGATGAATCCCGTGACAACAGGTACTTTTGCTTTGTTTCTGCTGCTGTTCCCTTCTATAAAATGGTCGAGAAAAAAAACAGTTTCTTGCTGGATATGTTCGCATATACCTCATCATTCCAAGGCAGGGATTCTCATGATTCCCATCCCTGCATCATAGGTGTCATTTAAAAAGGACCTTAATGACATTAGCTTAACCTGGCGTAATGTAACTGATTTTTCAAAAGTTGTCTTTTTTCAACTTGTAACCACACAACATGGAGACACATGTTATGCCAGAAATGGGACTGTACCAGTAGGGAAAAGCAAATGTAATGACACCAGGCAAGAAAGTTTGTTAAACTCTTTGCACTTAAAAAGCTATGACTGGGGTCGTGGCATGGGCATGATAAGTGACCGTTAGTACCCCTGGTTGCCTACAGACTGGTCTAAATGTTGCTTTGTAGGCTATATTACTCCTGCTATTCAACATTTCAAAAACCCACCAGCAGGTAGACTGAAAAATAGGCGAGCAATCCACTGGGCAGAGCAAGTACTTTCAGTCTTTACTCCTGGGTATGGAGTGCAAAGGACAATGCTTGAAATCACCATGCTTGCTCAAATTCTACAGGAGGTGGCCAACGAAATTTCACATCACATCAGGATGGCAAATCGAGAAATTACTAAAATGCAAACTGTGGTGTTACAGAATCAAATGGCACTTGATATAATGCTTGCTGCAAAAGGGGGGGGGGTTGTTGCTGTTCATATATTAGCGACTATCATAATAAACAAACAAAAAAAAACCTGTCAAACTTCATGGAACAAAGGGGCAAAGAGTTGGACAGCACATCCAAAAATTGGACACTTGGTTGGGCAGTATTTTTGGTAACCTGGAAACTAGCATAATCCAGGGTATTATTGTACTTTTTATTATATTTGTAATCATTTTAGCATTTTCTATTCTAAAGGCTGTGATTAAAAATGTTTAACCTCACCTGCACATAATATGCCACTGCATGCACAAATCAATGACAGTTCTATTTTGACAAAAAATGATTATGACTACTATGACGCTGAGGCGTATTTTATCAAGTAAAAAAAAAAAAATTATATATATATATATATATATATATATATATATATATATATATATATATATATATATACATGGTACACTGATAGTGTCAGAGGGAGAAAACTGTTATGGGACAAGACCAGCTTATTAAAATGTGTATTAATTTCATTTTATTAATGATGCTATAATATGATCATTAAAAAGCAAATATAACTTGTATGCAGGGCTGGGAAAAATACAGCTTCATAAGCCACAGTATTACTGTTCATTTTAAGATGCATTTTTTAGTATGTAATGAGAGAATAGTACGTGTTGCATGAAGTGAGGCATGCAGTTATTACAAAAAGGAATTTGTTAGCCTGACTCCTCCAGGCTAGGAGTGCGGGGTCTATATTAAATCACCGAACGCTTAAAAAAGTGAACAGTGATTGATCGAAACTATGTAAGCGAAAGCTTACAATATCGAAGTGTCAGAACAGCGATTTTTTTTTCCAAGGGAAAAAGATCGCTGTTCCAACAAAAAAATAAAAATAAAAACAAAAATCAAACATTACATTAAGTGGGGGGGCTTTGCCCCCCCTACAGCCTCCTACTTAAATATACCAACTCAGAGACCGCACTACAGTGCCGAAAACGGCAAAGCACCAAAGCGGACAAGCAAATTCTTTCTCAGGGAAGGAATTCGCTTAACAGCCGCTTTCATGTTTTCCGTTTTCAGCCTTTTCAGTTCGACTAAGATGCATTCAAAAGAATGCATCTTCGGTCTTCTAATATAGACCCGGAGTATGTTGAAACATCCAAGGTCAGAAACAAGACCCCTTGGAAGCAGGTGAATCATGTATAGGAAGGTGTTCACGTGAAATCTGAGGTGAAAATCAGGAGGGATGAGGAATTTGCAAAGTTTTCTATGGTACACAGTCATTATAACGTCATGAAATTGCATGAGCAGTTTGATAAGAAAATGTATAAAATTACAGTTTTTGTATGTAAAAAGTGAGAATGCTTCATCAAGAATTATAAAGACCAACTCCCAGCGCTGTTAAGAATAAAATTTCTGTTCGCACATCCTGAAGTGTTCCTGACTAAAAGTATACAAGGTAAATTCTTAATGTTATTTACTTATGACTTTTACATGCATGAGGGTGGGCACAGGAAAGGCATGAATGATCATTAGACTTAATGGCTTTGTGTACACAAAAAGGAAATAAAAATGGACTTTATAGGGGGGTCTGGGTGTAAAAAAATAAAACTTAAAAATTAAATATTTGGTAAGCTACATTTTGGGAACAGTTTTATGTTTGCAATTTATTATGAAACTCTTAAAACTCAGTATGAGATTTTATTTTATTACACCTTTAAATCCCAAACATTCCATACACATGTATGTGTGTGTCTGTAACGGTTTGCTAACACAATACTGAAGCCTGCAACCTAGAAATCATAATCCTGAGACCATAAAATTGAAAGACCAAAATGCTGAAGACCACAATACTGAACTTATGGACTTGCCTCCATTCAGGATCCATGTTAGCATTCGTTCCAGAGTCCACACACCTGCAGGACCCAGGTTAGCTCTCTTTTCTAGGTTCACACTGGTAGGAGATTCCAGTATTCAAGATTTTTAGATATTGGGGACTTCGGTCTTTTGATATTTCCATATTATGGTCTCAGGATTCTGATTTTCAACATTGTGGGCTTCAAGATTGTGACAGTAATCAAACTCTGTACATATAATACACACACAAAATTATACACATGTACACACACATATGAATGCATGCATACACAAGTGTGTAATCAGTAGGGGCACAAATCCAAAAGCACACAGTGAAGGGTACAATATCACAGCAAAAAAAATAAATAAATAAATAAATATAGAAAAAGCTATTATCAGATGCCTGGAAGATTAAAAATAGTACTCCTTTAGACATTATTCTGTACTTTACAAGTCTGGAGATATAGTACTACTTCACTTCTACTTTTGCAAATAATCTTAAACAGCATAATTCTTAAATCAAAATGACAGATAAGCCAGCAATGTCTGCACATTTCACAGCGGTGCTGAAATCTCAGTATGTAAAATTTCAGCATACACTTCTGGATCCATGTTTTCACATACTGTTCAACTTCAATGCTTAGGCTATATGTAGCTTTTACTTCTGTAAAATTTCACAGCATGGCTAGTGCACATCTTCTACTGTACTTAATCTCAAATTTCAGGTTTCTCCACATATTTATGCACCTTGCCACTTACGCATTCTGTGTTTATGCACCAACTTTGACTGTATGTTAGGCAGAGTCTGGCTCTTTTATCAGCAGCTCATAAGGCCACCCTGATCGGACTGAAGCTGTCAATGAGATGGCAATTTGAGACCTCACATTTCAAATAGAGCATTGACTCATCAACAAATCAGTATAAAGTAAACAAGTAATCCACATCTCTCCTACATATTAAATACACAAGTACGCACTCTCTCCTACATATTAAATACACAAGTACGCACACATTGGACTATCACCAATAAAAGTGGAATAGTCACAATCTCTACAAAATCAGGACTATTCCCCTTCATACACGATACTAGTTAATTTAGTTAATTTAACAGTCTCTGCTATCCTCCCAATTTGTTGTAATGGTCAGTAGACTGCCTCCTGACCTCTTTCTACTTCACTGTGGGGAACTTTACTGAAATGCAGTCTTACACCTTTCAAATGGGTTGTCTCCCAAATATACAGACTACACCTTATGATTCTACTTACTGGAGACAACAAAACCACTTCTGGGTTCAACAAGTACTTTGAGTCTCAAGGCTAGTGCAAAACCTTGCACAGCAATAAGTCTGACATGATAGGACATAATAAACCTGTCCACATTCTGAAACGAGTAGAAAATTTTCCAATAAATCCTTGCATTCCAGACACATCACCTAAAATCTCATGATTTAGCTGCAACAGAGAGATGATGTTAGGTAGAGTGTTTCTCACACATGGTTATGTCTATTGCTCTGCTTGCCGTTTTACCTGTTCATTATCTTATATGACCAAATTTGATCCAAAGTGAAACAGTCACCAGTAATCAAAGCCTCTGGCTACTGCAATCAAAGTTTATATAGCAGGGAAAAAAATTGCAGTACTCTCTATAAACCTGATGCCTGATAAAGAAAAAGCATTTGCAAAATCATCCACTTTTGGCAACAAGTAAGAAATACTGATACAGAACTAGCATTCTACAGGATTTCAACCTACTCTGGCAACCAAATGACTACTAAAGCCACTTAATGTTTAGCTCCAAGGTATATCAGTAAGTTAAGCCAGTAAATAAATAAATACAATCACTCATTACAGTGTATGGAATAACCAACAATGCTAACAGATTAGCCTAGATTTTAATAAAAATTACCAAACCAATTCTCAACCTCAATAACTCTTCCAAGACATCATCCGTGATTATACACACACATTTACCCCACCACGGGTCTATATCACGAAGTCGAACGATAAAGAGAGAGAACGCTCTTATATCGAACACTAAAAATTGAAAGCATTGAATGTCGAATACACGGACCAACAATTTTTTGCCCAGGGAAAAAAAAAATCACAGGGCCGTTTTCGGGACTTTGCCATTTCCTCTACTGTGGTGTGATCTCGGAATTGGTATATTTAAGTGGGGGGTATGGGGGGCACAGCCCCCCACTTTAATTTTGCCTTTGGATTTGTTTTTTGTTCCCGGGGGGGAAATCACGGTTCCGTGTGCTCAACATTTACTGCTTTCAGTTTTTAGTGTTCGATATAAAAGCGTTCACTCTTTTTATTGTTCAACTTTGTGATATAGATCCAGTCTGAAGACTCTACAAAGCAAAACAATGTGAACAGCTCTAAAAATGCTGTACAGTGACTTGTAACCTTGTGTGTTAGTCAAGAAATTTGTGCAAAAAAATCTGACTTTTATATGAAATACATGGTGATGATAAAAAGGAAGGAAATAATTCCCTTAGAAATGTATTTAAATGTTTAATTCACAGCCACATACTTCCAGTCTGACAACTGTAATAATTCATTTTTTAACTGCAGCTGTAGACAGTGTGTACCGTTACCAATGACCACAGATGCCGAGCAAGATAAAAACAGTTCCTGAAGATGCAAGTATAATGGTACATCTGGTGTCCTCAAAGAAGAAAAAAATGGCTCCTGAAGATCAGTAGCTTGCACTTGCATTTCTTCCTTGAAGTTACATTTGTATTTAAATGCATGCATAAAGGAAAAAAAGAAAATACCTGCAACAGAAAAAAAGCATCTCTGAAGTATCTCCTGCTAGGAATCAATGAGCTCTAGCGAACAGCTGTCATTCACAGCCAAACCTCCAAACTCCAATCACTGCAAGTATATTAATAGCAACACAGGACTTGACAGCTACAATGGACAGTGTGCAGTTACCAATGCCTACATATAAAGATACCTGCTTCTATATGAGGACTGGACCATTGTTACAGGCAATGTGCTCTGTTAACCATCACCACAGATATTAATACTTCTACTTCAATGTTTTTCCCCCTTGTTTTTGGATTACAAAACTGCTCCTGAACTTATACAAAAGATAGATAAAATAAGTACGTAAAAAGTATTGTATCAAATCAAACACCAGCTCATTTTAGCAAACAAAAGCCACTGCAAAATCTTACTAACATCTACACTTCTTTAGGATTGCCATACAAAAACACATTAAACAATATATATGCTTAAAACAGCACAGCAAAAAACGAACATGAAAGGTTGATGAGCCCTCAAATATTATTTGCACAAAAAAATACACCCATACTTAGTCTATGTGATTCTACTGTTTGCAAATTTACAACAGGTTTCAAAAACAATAAGACAAGTTGTGAAGATATGTGAAGGCTACCAGCTTAACTAGATAGAATTTTGTAGATAATTCTAGGTCACTGTAAATATGAATATAATCCACAGGCTTGTCCTCTTAAGAAAACTGTGTTAAATGCTGAACTTCAAAAATTTAACTACAGTGCACTCTGCTGGAAGAAAGCTATCCTCCAAAAAAAGGAAGCCAATCTGGTGGTCCCCTGCCATAAACAAACTGTGCAACAGAAGGAAGAAACTGTTGCAAAAGAGAATAAAATCCCAGAGTGGAGGAACTCCATGGTTGGCCTCAGTAAGAACCCGAGATCCCTTATAAGATCCTCCAAAGCTAGCTACGAAAACAAAATCGCCACTAAATCCAAGGACAACCACAAAGCATTCTATAGCCAAGTCAAGAATCTAGATGGCAACACCCAGATCTGCTCTGAGTTACAGCACAAAGACATGAAAATTACAGAACCAACTGATACTGCCAACATCCTGGCAGATGTGCTAACTTTACCCCCCTCTCACCCCCTATAGGGCCCATATCTATTCAGGAAGAATGCAGAGTCCCTGTAAATCACAATTACGCAGGTAAAAGCTGCAATCTCTAAAGCCAAAAACACAGCATCCATAGGACCGGACAACATCCCAGGCTGCGTTTTACACAAACTTCAGAACGAACTGGTTCCCCATCTAGCCTCCCATCAAGTTTTGTGCCCACCGAATGGCGCACAGCAACAGTTATCCCATTCCGCAAAGGGGGAGCCACCACTGATCCCGGGAACTATCGACCTATTAGCCTGACGAGCCTGGTCTGCAAGGCCATGGAATGTATCATCATGGAACTCATAAACAAAGACATTGGTAACCTCCAAACTCTGGATCCCACCCAGTTTGGGTTTGTGAAAGGCAGATCATGCCTCCTGAACCTGTCGACTTCTTTGAGGCAGTCACCAAAGCCGCGGAGGAGGGTAAGGTGGTTCACACAGCCTATCTTGACCTTGCCAGGGCTTTCAACACCATCCCCCATTCTGGGATTATAGCTAAACTCACTAAACTAGGTATAAATCCCTACGTCACAAGATGGGCTGCCAACTGGCTCACTGACAGAACCCACACTGTAAAAGTTGCAGACTCCAAATCTGACCTCAAAGCAGTGACAAGTGGAGTACCACAGGGTTCCATCCTGGGACCTCTCCTGTTTGGTATCTACTTCTCTGAAGTACAGGCTAACACACAAGGCCTCTGGCTAACAAAGTTCGCAGATGACTGCAAACTAGGAACCATAGTCAAGTCCCCAAATGATGTGGACATCCTACAGAAGGGCCTCACTGAGACAGATGCCTGGTGTCAGAGCCATGGCCTCAAGCTCAATGCCAAAAAGTGCAGTGTCATCTCCTTTGGTAAAAACTCTGTACCCATGAACTACCACATAGGCAGCAATCTAGTTAACACCGAATGCGTGATAAGAGACCTTGGGACCCAGGTGGACAGTAGTCTCTCCTTTGATAGTCACATCGCCACAGTAGTCAGGAAGTCCTTCTACGTGGCACACCTCATCATAAAAGGGTTCTCATCCAGGAAAAAAAAAAAAAAAGAGGTCATTGCTCCCCTCTACTCGACACTCATTAGACCCATTATAGAGTACAACGCCCCTTTTGGAATGTACCTCACAAGACATCTGCAGCAGCTGGAAAGGCCACAGAAGTACCTCACAAAGAGGATTACTAGCCTCAAACAAATGCCCTACACTGACCGCCTCAAAAAACTCCAGCTTTACTCCGTAGCATATCGCCTACTCCGAGGTGATCTCTGCCCAACATATAAAACTACGTCAAACCCAGAGCTGTTGGACATGCTATACCTAAGGAAATCCCAATCCCTCCGAGCTACATGCTCTAGGGACCTAAACCATGTCACCACAATAAACAGGACACGCTGGAGGGATAGATTCCTGTCCCAGAGACTTCCTATATTCTGGAACAAGCTACCTATCTATGTCAAGCAAAGTTCTTCATTAGCACTCTTCAAGAAAAATCTTGATGAGTGGATGGGAAATAGGAAATACACCCCGGGGATCACTTCTGTGTCTCTGCTCGACAGTGGCATCTTGGGTGGCGTAAGCCATGGAACCTTGCTGGCTAGGCTTACGTAGGCCCTTGGGCCGATAGCCTAGTACCTACCTATGAACCTATAAGTCAATCATTGTATGACTGATCTCAAGGCTCGGAGACAATGTCTGGACTGAGGAATTCCTTCTATTGTTTTGAGACCAGAGTTAACTGCTACATTTTACATATTTAACGACTTTTACTGCTGTAGTTTCCTTGCCAGGAGCAAGATCAAAGAAATGTTAAAACTCTGAGTTTCTGTTAGCCTGGGAACCAGAGACAAATGATGTAATCTAAAATGAGTCAGCAGTGATGTATTATTTTTAAGACCATCTCAGAGAGAGAGAGAAAATCACAGCATTTTTGCATTTGTCTTCAGAACTGACCACTCACCAGTACTCTGCTTTGCTCTACATGTAAGTTTATTTAGAACTGTGATTAAATCTGACTAAATTCCTGTCTAAGAGTAGTCTAGCTGTTTTCTATACTTATGTCAGAAGATTCTACAGTATTATTTTAAGCATTTTCCTGTGATTTTTGAACTCTTGACTAGCTCTGTGTTGAATTGAGAAGATTTGCCTTGCTCTGTGTTGAATTGAGAAGATTTATCTTGTGTTTTTTTATTATTTATTATTAAATATTTTTAAACCTTTCAACCGTGGCTGTTTTGTAGAGAGATAATTTAAGCTCTAGAGTACATTGCATGTATACAGTGATACTGTACAAAGCGACTATAAATAAGCCTTGCTGTTCATCACACTAATTGGAGAATATTGCACAGTAATAATTGGACACCCTTTGGTAAGGGCTTTTTTTAGTAGCTGATGGTGGCAGTGATTACTACCTTATAGCCTGGCAGGAGAGGGCACAGCTGGAGAACTTGTGTCAGCCGTTCCCAGGAGTGTCTGTGTGTGTCAGCTACTTGGGCAGGGTAATGAAGCACTGGTCGGACAGAGATGGTGCTGGAGGTTTTAGCTTGATCACTAGGCTGAGATCTGGACCCTATAGCTGTGCCAGTGGGGAGTTTTATTGGGCTCCGGAGAGAAAGGGATAAACCAGCCCCAGACTGACTGTGATCTCTGTGTGCTCTTAAGGGAAATTGTACTTTACTGTGTGTACTTGTTACCCTCCCAATGTGGACGCCCCCCACTGGTGCTAGTGATGAGGACAGAAGCTCCTTGATTACTGGGTCAGTGCACGGGCATCACATACTCATTGGTTGGCAGTGGTGGGATATCCACACCACATATTAATTGGTTGGCAATTGGCTTGTAGTGGTGTGGACAGTGAATTCCTGTAGCTTGTGTACAGTGATCTCTGAAGGTGTTTTTGTACTCTAAATCAGCCACGCAGTGAAGATTCGGAGTTCAGATCACAACTGTTTTTATTTCTTTTGTTACCTTAGTTAGTCAGGGAGAGCAGGCAAGCATGTCAGCAGAGGAGTGTGGCAAGCTGACAAAGAGCCAATTGGCTGAGATGTCACAGGCTAAGGGACTGGTGCATACAAATCTGACTAAGGCAGACATGATTGCAGCTTTGGTCACAGCTGCATCAGAAAATGGCAATCAGGAGGGCGATCAGACTGGCTGTGGAGATGTACAACACTCAGAGAATGGACAGCTCAACCTTTCTGCAGAGGACTTAAAAATCCATCTGGAGTTAAAGAGACTTGAGTTGAAGGCCAGGTGTTTGGAAACAGAAGCAGCAGAGAGACTGACACGTCTACAGGCTGAGGAGAATGAGAAACTGCTATGGCTTGAAGCCAAGGAGAAGGAAAGGCAGAGGCAGGATGAGAGGGAGATGCTGACTCTTCACCAGAGTCATGGAGGCAATGGAGAAGGGAGTAACCGGAACACAGAAGCACAAAAGGTCAGTAAATTTCTTATGCAGTTTACAGAGGGGGATATTTTGATAGTTTCATTCATATGTTTGAAAGGGTATGTAAAACAGTATGATGTTGACCAAAGGCTCTGGGTACGGTTCCTGATCACCTTACTCCATGGTGAAGCTGTAAATGTACTTTCCAAACTGTCAGACAATGATTTCTTAAATTATACTGCTGTTAACAATTGTCTGGTAGAATTTTTTAAGCCAACACCTGAAACTTATAGGAAAAAGTTTCATGAGCATAGACGCAAGGCAAAAAAAGTTTGTGTGAATATGCAGCTGAACTGAGCACTTATTTTCATAGGTGGGTGAGTGGATGGCAGGTCTCCACTTCTGAAGGGCTGGCAGACCTTTTGGTAAGGGAACAAACCCTTACCACTTTGCCTGAGAACATAAAGATCTGGTTAGCTGACAGAATGTGCTACTTCAGATGAGTTGTGGAAGAAAGGAGACCTATACCTAGCAAACAGGGCATCCCTGCACAGGAAACGTACCCCCAGTACTGCTCATGGGTCTAAAGGAACCCATGGTGGGCAGCCACAACAGAATCTGCCAGTAGCAGGGGAAGCCACTAGTCTAGCTACACATTCAGGACCTAGGGTTAAATGTTTTGAATGCAACCAGTGGGGCCATGTGGCATACAGATGTCCACAGAGGCAAGGTGGGGACTAAAAGGTAAGGGAGGCAGTAAGCGAGAAAGACAAAATACCAATAGTAGGTTGTCTTGAGACAACAGGGGTACCAGACTACTATCCTGCAGATGTCCTGATAGGGAAGGATTTTGATGAGGCAAAACTATGTGTTAATGCAGTTACACGCAGTCAGGCTTCAAGACAAGCAAGTGTTTCTGGTAGCCTGGGGAGAGACCCAGGCAGACAGCATACTTACAGCCAGGACTGGTGAGGTGGTTACTGCAGGGAGGGAGCTATTCTGTAGCAGTGAGACTGAAGGTGAGCCACAGCTGCTTGCAGGTGCTGATGTTCCCTTGGACAGAGTGACTGCAAAGGTAGAGGTGAGTAGTAGTACCCAGGCTGACAGTGAGGCACCGCTGTCACAGGATGCCAGACTTCCTGTGGAAGGGGAGCTGGGAAGGGTTACAAAGAGAGAGTTGAGACAGGCTCAGCTCTCAGACCCTACATTACAAGGCCTGAGGGAGATAGCCAGTGAGACACCTGATTTAAGGGAATGGGGAATCTGTATACTGGGACAAAGGGTTACTGTACAAGACAGTGGACCCCTGAGGGAGGGCTAGAAAGTGAGAGAAAACAGCAGTTGGCAGTGCCTAGAGCCTACCATCTTGTGCTTCTAGCCATACCCCATAGTATTCCCTTAGCAAGTCATATGGGCATAAAACGTACAAAGAGACGTCTTATGCAGAACTTCTATTGGCCTGGGATTTCCAGAGATGTAACAGGGTACTGCAGGACCTGTGAGCATGCAAAAAGGTAGGCAAGGCAGGAAACAAGGTAAGAGCTCCTTTGATACCTCTGCCTGTGACTGAGGAGGCATTTCAGAGGGTAGCTATGGATATTGTGGGGCCTCCGAGTACCCAAAGTTCCACAGGGAAAACGTATAACCTAGTGGTAGTAGATTATGCTACAAGATACCTTGAGGCAGTGGCTTTGTCCTCCACTGAGACAGAAAAGGTGGAAAATGCTTTGTTAGAGATTTTCAGCAGGGCAGGCTTCCCAAAAGAAATACTGACTGACGGAGGTGCCAATTTCATGTCAAAACTGCTGGCCTGTTTGTGGAAGTACTATGAGGTGAAGCATCTGAAGACCACCTTCTACCATCTCCAGACTAATGGTCTTGTTGAGAAGTTAAACTCTACAGTCAAGTCCATGCTACCGGCATTTGCAGACCAGTTTAAGAGGGATTGGGACATATTTGCCCCATTTGTTGTTTGCTTACAGAGAGGTTCCCCGGAAATCCACAGGTTTTTCACCCTTTGAGTTGCTGTATGAGCATAGGGTGAGGGGGCCTCTAGATTTAATTTGTAATGAGTGGGAAGGTGAGTGTGAAACTCACAAGGAGTCTGTTGTGGCTTATGTCCTAAACCTCAGGACAAGGCTAGGGAACTCATGGGCTTGACCCAGGAGAACTTGGCAGAAGCAGCAGAAAAATGTCTGGTATGACAGGAGTGCTCAAGCTAGAGCCTATGCTGTTGGGCAGCAGGTAATGGTTCTCATTCCTGTCAGACACAACAATCTGCAAGCAGCTTGGGAAGAACCCTAGAAGGTGGTAAGTGGTGTTAACTATATGGTAGAACTGCTAGGCAGGAGCACAAATTGTACCATGTTAACATGATGAAACCATACCATGATAGTGAGGCCCTTGTGCCGAGTATTTGCAGTGGATTGTGGTGACTGATCTCCTCAGTGAGGCTCAGACTGACACCTCAGTGGAAGGGGTAGCAACGTCCCAGCAGCTATCTCCTACCCAGGTTCGAGAAATCCGAGCAGTGTTACAGGAGTTTGGGGACATGTTCACTGGGAAACCAGGGTGCACCCACCTGGTGCAGCACCAGGTGGATACAGGACCCCAAAGGTCTACTAGGCATTCCCTTTACATGGTGCCTGAGAGAGTCAAATAGACTCTTAGGGAGGCGATACAAGAGATGCTGGAACTAGGAGTAATTCAAGAGTCCAATAGTCCCTGGGCCTCCCCAGTGGTGCTGGTGCCAAAGAAGGATGGCAGCACCAGGTTGTGTGTGGACTACAGGAAATTAAATAGTCACACACAGTCAGATGCCTATCCCATGCCTAGGATAGACGAGGCCCTAGAGCAGCTAGGTGGGGCCAAGTATCTTACCACCAGTGATCTTACCAAGGGTTACTGGCAGGTGCCCTTGACTCCCAGTGCTAGAGAGAGGTCAGCCTTTGTGACTCCTTTTGACTTGTATGAGTTCATAAAGTTGCCCTTTGGGATGAAGAAAGACCCAGCAACCTTCCTGAGGCTGGTACATCATATCCTAGCAGGAGCAGGAAGGTTTGCCCTTGTGTACCTAGATGACATTGCCATCTACAGCCATTCCTGGCAAGAGCACCTTCAACATGTCAGGGGGGTGCTGGGCAGACTACAGAGGACAGGTCTGACCATTAAGCCAAGCAAATGTCAGGTGGGTATGGCAGAGGTCTCCTACTTGGGACAGAGTGGGGAGTGGTAAGATCAGGCCAGAACCTGCCAAAGTGGAATCCATTCAGGCATGGCCTGTATCTGTTACCAAAAAGCAGGTGAGGGCATTCTTAGGGACAGCAGGGTACTACAGAAAGTTTGTCTCCAGTTACAGTACCATAGCGGCTTCCCTCACAGATATGACAAGGAAGAACAGGCCAGATAAGGTAGTGTGGACCCCCGCATGTGAGCAGGCATTCCAGAAGCTTTGGGAGGACCCCCTGTGTTTGTCAGTCCAGATTACAGCAAATAATTTGTTGTGCAGGTGGATGCTTCAAACCACGGGGCGGGGCTGTACTTAGCCAGATTTCTTCAGAGGGAGAAGAGCAACCAGTGGTTTCTCACTGTAGTTACAGATCACAATTCCCTAACAGGGTTACACCGAGCCAGCCAGCAAACTGCCAAGTTGCTAAGATGGATCCTAGGGTTGCAAGCATATACGTCAGTGCAGCACCGCAGTGGGGTTGGCAACGCCAATACAGATGGGCTCTCAAGACAGGGGAATGGGGTAAAGTATACTCAGATAGACCTAACCCTCTCAAGCAACGTTTCTCAAGGGTCACTTGAAAAATTAGCTTGAGTCCTCCGCGGGGGGGGGGGGGGGGATATGTAAAGATATGTGAAGGCTGCCAGCCTAGCTAGATTGAATTTAGTAAATAATTCTATGTCATTGTAAATATGAATATAATCCACAGGCTTGTCCTAAATGTAAGAAAGCTGTGCTAAATGTTGAACTTCAAAAATGTAACACAGTGCACTCTGCTGGAAGAAAGTTGATAAGTCAAGCATTGTATGGATGTTTGATCTCAAGGCTCGGAGACATAATGTCTGGACTGAGGGATTCCTTCTATTGTTTTGAGACCAGAGTTAATTGCTAGATTTTACATATATGTCTTTTACTGCTGTAGTTTCCTGGCCAGGTGCAAGATCAAAGAAGTGTTAAATCTCTGAGAGTTTCTGTTAGCCTGGGAACCAGAGAAGAATGGTGTAATCTAAAATGAGTCAGCAGTGATGAATTATTTTTTAGACTTTCTCAGAGACGGTATCAGAGCATTTTTCTTCAGAACTGACCACTCACGAGTACTATGGCTTTGCTCTATATGCAAGTTTATTTAGACTTGTGATTGCTCTTAGATAGGAATTTAGTCAGATCCTATTTACTATATATTTATGTCAGACTATTCTACAGTATTATTTAAGCATTTTCCTGTGATTTCCAAACTCTTGACTAGCACTGTGTTCAATTGAGAAGATTTGTCTTGTGTTTTTATTATTAAATATTTTTAAACCTTTCAACCGTAGCTGTTTTGTGTAGAGATAATTTAAGCTGTACAGTACACTGCATGTATATACTGATACTGTATAAAGCCACTCCAAATAAGCCTTGCTGTTCGTCATACTAACTAACTGGATAATAACATTGCACTGTAATAATCGGACACCCTTTGGTAAGGGCCTTTTTAGTAGCTGATAAGACTAGTTGGTGGCAGTTTTTACTACCTTATAGCCTGGCAGGAGGGGACAAAGCTGGAAAACCCATGCCAGCCTTCCCCCAGGAGTGTCTGTGTGTTTGTATATAAACCAAATCTCAAAGTGTGTGTGTGTCAGCTACTTGGGCAGGGGCACGAAGCACTAGTTGGACAGACAGGGTGACGGAGGTTTTAGCTTGACCACTAAGCGGAGATCTGGACCCTACAGTTGTGCCAGTGGGGAGAGTCTTATTGGGGATCTGGAGAGAAAGGGAGAAACCAGCCTCAGACTTACTGTGATCTCTGTGTGCTCTTAAGGGAAATTGTACTTTACTGTGTGTGTGTATTTATTATCCCTCCCAATGTGGACACCCCCCCACTGATGCTAGTGGTGAGGACTGAGGCTCCTTGATTACTGGGTTAGTGCATGGGCATCACACTAGTGATAAAGCTTCAAGTTATATTCTACTAAGCATGTGACACTGCAAGATGATGCTGGTTGCATCCAAGCTACAACCTTTTCCACTTCATAATGAACCAGCTTGTGGGCAGAAGCAACTGCCTGTTCTGTGAGATTACTCAACTGCCGAAGACCTTTTGTCTATTATCTTCCCTACAAACATAACAGCCTAATTCAGCTGAACTGCTACCATTCATGGTTATGCAGCTACATTATTGAGCTAGAACTTCTCGTACATATCTTCTGTAATTAATAGCACACAAAACTACACACGTAAATGTTATGCAAAGATGCATAACTTGAAGTGGGAAAAAGAAATGTGTTGGGCTGCAATCTGTACATGAGAAGAACAGGAACAAAGTGTTGAGGTAGAACATGACAAAACACGTTCCTATTAACACACAACAATGAATGTGTGAAACAACCTCTCTGGAAAAGAAACATAACTCAAACAAATGTATTTAAGAATACAAGACAGAAAAACAAAAGTAATTTTCTGAAAGAATAAGAAAATACACATCTCCTGAGAAATGCATGCAACTAATACCTATACTGTCACAATTTCAAGACTCAAAGATTCTAACTGTACTATTTTGACCTTACTGCCAGGATCATATCTCAAAGTTTGTACTACAAATTTGCTACTAGAAAATACTTATTATTTTCCATTTCATACCATATAATGGCTTATCTCATATTCTCAATGAAATGTGATATTTGTAAAATGACATTTGTTGTATCTACTGTTATTTAAATTATATTTGTTTATGCATATTTCCTTTTGCAAACGCTGTTGATACTGTAGCTTCCTAATGGTCTGGGACAAGGGCGTGTGGATCAGCCCATCAACCATGTTAAAAGGTAAGTAAATAAATGTATACGTATATAAATAAAATTTCATGAAGCTAAAAACAAACGCATTACGGCATCAATGTTTCTGATAGAGTCTAGAACGTGCCCAACAAATACACAAGCTATGTAAACTTTCTTTTTTTACAACAGCGACTGAAATGGATCTTTGTGGATCAGATACACAAGCTATGTAAACTTTCTTTTCTTACAACAGCGACTGAAATGGATCCTTGTGGATCAGCACATTCCATAAATCAACAAAAACAGTAAAAAAAATAAATATGCAAGCAAACTTCAGTTCACTGTTGCTGGTCTACCCTCAATCTCTTTTTAATTTTTCCCAATTACTAATACGATTACAATAACACAATCAATGGACCCGAAAAATGACATCTGCAGTTTGTACTACACACAGAAGTTTACTTCGTTAGCAGGATCAGACTTTAAAAACATCAAAGACCAAGATATGTTTACTGTTAATAAAGAAGTATTGGTCCCCCAAGCCAGCCTAGATTTAAATTATGATCTGATGAAGCTCCTGCCCATCATTCCTAAACATCAGTCCCCAACTTTGGGGTCTTGAATCACTGAAACCTTCTACTGTCACTACATGGCAAATGGTTTACACAAAAATAGGCTGGTGCCTGAGAAAACAAACTAGTTACTGCTGTCCTGACACTGTTCTCGCTACTTAAAACATCCACAGTCATCAGGGCAACAAACAAGAACACCGGAAACACCAACTAACCACTCCAGAGTTTAATTGTTATTAGCTATTTTTAACAACACTGCGCAAAATGTACAAAACAACTCTGGCGAGGGTAGCTATTGTCTGTATTACCAGCACACAACTGTCATTTTAACACTGTCACTGTTCAGACTTCTGCTTATCTGTTACGTCCCCTAGCTCGGTGTTTACAGAATATAAGCCCAAAATGTTTAGGCCAAATGAAGCGGGTTCCTCCTACTCACCGGAAAGTCTTCAAAATCTGAAAAGGGTCTGCCGTAGAACAAATCATCTAACTCCATATCGCCAAAGGAAGACATATCAGGCAGCCGTCACAGGCTGTCCTCGTTAACAGGAACCGCGCGGAGCAGGGATCGGAGTAAACAAATCCACACTACCAACACGGACCACACAAAGGTGCGCACCTATAGGAGCGGCAAATACACCAAGAAGGGAGAGGAACAGCGGCAGAAGCGCAACAGTCCCCTCTGCTGGCCAGTATTTGACATTGTTTTTTTCGCTGGTTGGACGGGCGCAGAGCCATGACGTGTTTCTTTGTCAATAACAGATGGGATAACGTGTCTGGAAAAACAAGCTCAAATAATTAATGATTGGAGTGAGCGATGAAGCTTTGATATTTCTGTACAAGTGCTACATTCTAGTTGACAAACCTCTCAGGTGTACCTCATTATGAGTAACGTTCCTCAGTGTGTTTTTAAAGGTCCCTATTCCGGCTTTGTATTAGAACATTACCCCACCGCGATTTTCGCGCAGGAATGGGCGTGGCCACAATGATTGACGGGGCAAGCCTTTGCAACGTTGCATGGAAAACGCATACAGATTATTCAGTGACGTGGTGAATAATCATTGTGAATATTCATTCTCTGTTTTTAACAGAGTCTTCATGCTTTTTTATGGTATCTTTAATTATAATTTTGTGCAGTAATTGCTTTTGCAGTGGAGGGCAATTTTTTATGGTATCTTTAATTATAATTTTGTGCAGTAATTGCTTTTGCAGGGGGGCAAGCCCTCGTGCACCTCCCACTTCACATGGCTGCTCTCCATACAAACTAAACAACCAGAGTGTTAAGCAGAATATCATTTTACAAATAAAACATTAACAAGTCGATTTCGTTTTTAATAAGGAAATTAAAAAGTACAGCAAAAATGATACATGTGCTCCGTCTTGCAGGGTTATTTCAAAAGGTAATTTCCTCTCCCCATCAGCACTAACTATTAAACAAGATTAAACATTACATTAAAACAAGCAATTAGTCAAAAATACGTTAATTTTGTAAAGTTATCCACTCTTTTTTCCATAAAACCTTTATCTAATAGCAATATCTGACATGCCATATACAGTGGTTACCCCACAGTCAGCAGTGTACCCTAATCCAGGAAGTTTTAAGTTTTTCAAAGGAAATACCAAACTTCTCTGTGCGAACTCAGGCATAAAGCCCTAGGATACTTTATGTGCACAGCAGGGATCCTGAAAAACTAGCAGGTCTTAATTGCGATATTCAGAAAAGTAACAAAAGCATTTCAAATGTCAACACCGAACTACTGTCAAGTCCATCCTGTTTAAGTTAATTACCTTTATAAGCCAACTAAAAAGACAAACACCTGATCTTAAGAAATGATCATGTTACCTCATGAAATTTCACAAAGCAGGAAAAATGCATTTAACAGTATTTCGTTAATTTAAAAACTCGTATGAAATAAACATACATAAATTCATTGTAATTGTAAAAAAGTAACTCACCCCAAATCAAAGGGATGCAAAATCAACATGTAACTGATTTGAGTTTTTACTGGGTAAATTATTTAGTCTAAGATTTTACAAAACCCATGTTCCACACCCAGGGCCGGTGTTAGTATTTTGGGGGCCCCCAGTAAATGTGAAGTTGGGGGCCTCTAGGCACTTTGTCTAAATATCACCTTAACCCTGCCACCCCACCTAAGCAATTGTTTATTTTATACTGCAAACTTTTAGGAGTAGTACACTGACCTGTACCTACAATACCCTTACATTATTACAAGCCTATGTACCACAGTGCGTTGACCTATCTCACAAAGGAACATTTACAGTTACTGGCATTTAGTTGCAGCAATGATACATTACAACTGCATGTACAGATCTGAACTTAGGTGAAATGGCACCCTAAGCCTTCACACACACACATACACACACAAAACCTCCAGTCTTCTCTCTAGCTTTGGCTCCCCACATCATGCACATTATTATTTTTTTCTTACATGTCTCACATTTTGCCTTACTTTTCAGCTTTTTCAAGAAGCCATAACTTTCTCTATGCACTGAAGTGCATTTTAAAGTTTTTTTTTTCTTTTTACACAACCTTTAAATCCAATGATATCTTGAAGAGAAATTATGATTAAGGAAAGAAATTCAATGTTGCTGTTCTACTTTAGCGTTTCCTGCACCCTTTCAACACATCTTTCTTGACCAAGACAGCTCAGTAATACCCAGTTAGGAAATAACTCAAATAAGCCAAGGCCAAAGAAACTATAGGTTTATAATGCTCTGGGGTGCATTTTAGAGCATTTCCCAGCCTTTTAATCCAATGGTGTGCTAAACAAAAATCATGAATAAGAACAGAATTTCAGTCTTATTTTTTTTTTCTTTCAAGGAATAAATAATGTATGCCCAAGGCTTAATGGTCAAATCAGATAAAATAGTAGCTCACAATAAACTAACAAGACAACTAACTGTGAGGATACACAGGTCTTGTATGGAAATCCCCCCCCCCCCCCCCCAGAAAAAAGACAGTCACTGCCTATGCATCTGTTTGGTGTTAGATTGAGATTAAAGCAGAGGTTCTAATTGCCACAGTCATGATTTTAAGTAACTGCTAACATGCATATACATATCATGCCTCCTCACTCCTCACCCATTGTCCCTAACCCAAAAAGGCAGCAGCTTGTATATGTACCTGATTTTTGATTGTGAGGAAAGTGAAAAAATAATGATGACAGTAATGTTTTCTACTTTGTTGTTACTAAACTGCACGCTGTCCCTACACAAGCTATAGTAGCTTTCTCTGTACACCTCTGAGGTCTATGAAAAGAGTAAAAGAAACAGTGGCAACAGTGTCTTCAACCCAAACACAATCTATAATGACCTCCTGTGCACACCTCTAAATTTTGACTCTGAAGAAGAGTAAAGGAGTAATAACCACACAATCGCTACCCCCCATAACCTACAGTAGCTTTCTGTACACACACACACACACACACACACACACACACACACACACACACACACACACATCTGAGCAGGGCTGGTTTTAGAATGGGTGAGTCTGAGCAGGGCTGGTTTTAGAATGGGTGAGTTTGAGAGCAGAGGCCATTATCAGCTTTATTGTAATGGGGTCATATCACAGCCCTGTTCAGGTTAAAGAGTGTAATCAGAAAATTAATGCATTTTTTCTCCCAACTTTTTCCCAACCAACAACAGCAGCTTTTATGGGGCTCCCATACAGTCAAAGATGATTAAGGGAGCCTCTTGTATCCATTTATACAGCCTGGGGAGTGGGGGCCACCAGACTCCAAGAAGATCTAAGTGTCTGAATGATCTATGATGTATTTTATGCATTACTTCTAAAATACAATTACTTGTTAGCTGTATCTTTTAATGATACCCAGAATAATAATGTATGTGTCCTGACATTAGTGGGTGTGCTCACAGATAAAAATCAGTGATATTTTTTACACACACACACACACACACACACACACACACACACACACACACACACACACATAAGCCATAGCAATACTAACTTTGTACTTATTTCAGAAAGTAACAATACATTGTACAACACTGGTACTGCCACACCAGATCAATGATTGCTGTTTAGTAGTCGTCAAACAGCAGCAGGGGTAAGTCACTTTTATTTACCTCATTGATGAGTATGTATTCCAGTCATTGTCCATGATTTCACAGACCTTCCCCTTCCCCAGTTTTGCTCATAATTTTGCTCTGTCCCTCTTAAAAAAAATATTTGCCAGTAAATCATTCAGGATTACAGGGAGTCAATAAATCCAGACATCACAGTTTTATGCTTCCTACACTCCAAATCATGCATGGTGATGCAAAAGATGTTATTCTATTAACTTTTAAAATTAATTAGAGTAATATTTAAAACATGTTCCTGATTTTGAGCCTTTATTCTGCTATTATTTGTGGCATTGTGCTGAATTCTTCAACAAAGAAGTTGAGGGAAATAGTATTTGGTGTAGTGACAGTATTTATAAAAGTCCCTAAAAGAGAAAAACATCCCTGAAGATTGGAAGCATCAGCTTTTCTTAAAATCCAAGATTTGCACTGAGATCAGTAACTCTGAGCTGCTGATCTCTCTCTAGTGCTTACTTTTCTCATTTTTCATTATCAGCTGTATCCTAACAGGGTCATATCACAGTCCTGTTCAGGTTAAAGAGCACAATCTGGAAATTAATACATTTTTCCCCAAACAGCAACAGCTTTTGTGGTGCCCCCCTACAGTCATGGGTATTGCAGGTACCTAATGCTGGCTATGTTTTAGCTTTAGTGGAGATAATATCCACCAGCAGGGTTTAATTAAGCCAGGGGCACCATGTCAGTGGTAAAATATTTAATGGAATTGTGAAGCCTGTAACCTGATAAAACACTGTTACTATAACCAGAGATATCTTTGAATTTTAATGGAGATATAAATAAGAGTTATTGCCCATCTGGCTTATTAAGTATATAAGATTGCAGCAGTAGCTTTTGTTGGTTTGATAGGTATGTTACAAAATATCATGATATCTTGCTGTAGTTGGGGGTCCCCCTGTAACAGGGGGCCCACAGCAACCACAGGGTTTGCTGGTGCCTAAAGCCGGCTATGTCCACTCTGTAAGGGTCTGTCACATATTCATTACTAAGAATTTCCAATGTAAATAATACATTATATTCATTCATCAAAATAATGTTTTTACACATTTAAAGTAACACATTCTTACCACCCTGGGAGCTTCCTAGTTGACTCTGTTATTAAGATGTTAGTACGGCCTTCCACATTTTTTCTATTTGTTCCACATTATATGATGCAGTATTCCACACTTTGGAGATTGAAAGGTTGAGAGCTGTGACAGTGGGGAAGAGCAGAAGAGACTATTTTTCACTTTACTGACAGCATAGTTGTCCTGTTTGATTCTCAGCTAAAGCGTCTTCTGTGTGGAGACATGCATGAATGGGCGTACCTTCGTTGAAGGTTGTACGTCAGGGCTGGCAACTCGGTACGTAAAAATCTGCTGCCAATCGTTAGCGGACGGGAGTTCCACTGTGGCGACCCCTAACTGGGAAAAAGCCGAAAGATACAACAACAACTGACAGCATAGCTCTCAACCTTCTAACCGCAAAATGAGGAACATTACCTCTCATAATGTGGAACAAATTAGCAAAATATGGAAAATCTACTAAGAATTAACTTCAACTAGGAAGCTCACAGATGTTTAAAATGTGCTGCTTTATACTTACAAAAAGTTATTTTAATGTATTAATACGATTCAATACTATTTAACATGGATATCAACTAAAACATTCTTAACACTAAATGAATGACAGACCCTTTCAAGGTCGAACTTTGAGGAACATGGGCTTTTTCAGACCCAAAATGAGAGGTGTATATATATATATATATATATATATATATATATATATATATATATATATATATATAAAACAGGAGTTTGTTTATTGACTGCAGTTAATTACATGTATAGTTAATGCATTTAAAATATATGTACTTTTCCAGGGCTTACTCACTCGTTTTATTTGCTTGTCATTGGGCATCTCACAACAGCAAAAGTTAAACTCGTTTACACCTTAGTGGAAGGTTGCCTAGCCTTGTTTTCATTGGAACAGCTGTATTACATAGCCTTCAACTGTCCAGATTTTCGTAGAATGTCCAGTTGTTTTGCCTCATATTTTGTTCGTCATAAAAACTCATTTTGTGTCAAATCAGTGATAACTGAATTCACTAAACAAAGACAACCATTTAGGTTTCAGACGTCACATCTTCAGAAAATGTATGGCAACATGAAACATTTTATTTAAGCAACTTTCTAAGTTATATGTGCAATATTTAAAACTTATCTGTAATTTTAGGCATTTGTCCCCCCCACCCCCATTAATTTTGGCTTTGTCCATATTTCTTGTGCTATGAGGTCGAGAGGTATGTTGTAATGGGTTAAATTAGAACAGATATTGTGCCTGGCTCTCAACTCTACAGATCTTCACCTTATATTTTTGGTTTTCTAACAGCAGCAGAGGCCACCTCCTACCTGGAAGCAAATCACTGAGGGCTGAAGTCACTAAATGATGACAGACATTTGAGTTACAGACTTTAATTTCTTCAGAAAATGCATGTTAATGCAAAACCTATTATTCTAACAACTTTCTAACTTCATAAGACTGATATTGAAAATGTGTCCCCTGTTTTCGACCTTTGTCCCCCAATTATTTTTGGCTTTGTCTAGATTTCTTCCACTAAGAGGTTGGGAAGTATGAATTCTCAACAAATCATGGGGAGATCCAGAAACAATCAGGGACAAATCTAAAAATAATCAGGAACACTTTTAAAATATTAGTACTATTAATCTCAGACATTGACAGAATAAAAGAATGCAAATTAATATACATTTTCTGAAGTAAAAGAAGTATATAACTATTATTTTGCCATTATTTACTAAGTTTAATTCACCATCTTTTCTCGAAAAGTCACCTGTTTTAGGCAGGATTAAGGGGGAAAAAGCAGCGCTGAGTCAAAATCAGGGACATTTGAGAGGTGTGTAGGTCTGCATGCATGCGTACGTGAGTGTGTGTGTGTGTGTGTGTGTGTGTGTGTGTGTGTATGTATATACATTGACAGCTAATTATGTTATTTTTTGTTTGTTGTTAAATCACACTTGTTATTCCGCCTTCATAGCATATTCAGGCAGTTTGCATTATAGTTGTATAGTTTCAGCATTTATTGATCTGTTGTTGCCAGTTGTTCTTGTAGTGGCCTTTTATTTATCACAGTCAGATTAAATTGTTTTACAGCATTACCTCTCAACTGTCCAGATTTGTGCCTCATATTTTTAGTTCATTTCTCATATGATTGTGGTTTTCTAGAAAATCAATGGCAAATCACTCAGGGTTTAATTCAGAAAGTAATGGCAGAGATTTGAGTTTCAGACTTCATACCTTTCAGAAAATCTGTGTGAATGCTAAACCTGTTATTCTATCAACTTTCCAAGATAGTAAGAGCGATATTTAAAAAGTGTCCCTATTTTTAGGTCTTTGTCCCCCAATTATTCATGGCTTTGTCCAGATTTCTTGCTCTAAGAGGTTGAGAGATATGATGGTAGCAACTCTCAGGACATGATGTAACTCAGTCAGGAAGCAGCTTTCTTTTACTACTAGCCCTCATGGAGTACAGAACAACCTTTTTTTCCCAGGCTCTGGCATTTGCTTCACCTGTGAGTAATTTGTATGCTGTATTGTTTTTATATTTAGATGTACTGTATATTGTATATATTCTGATATGTTGCTATTTGCATTGTGTTGCAATTTTACAGTATTTAGTTAAGAAATCTCAGTAAAGCTACAAGAAACCCTGATTCTTTCACTTATTGGATTTTCTTAAAGTGTTAAGCTGTCCGTTTAGCTGTACTAAGCATCACACAGTGTTTTGAGAATGAACAGTAAAAAAGTGACCCCTGCAGACCTGAATACAAGAAGTCACTGCACTGCAAACATGAGTCTGAGATCAGGGAAGAAGTATAAATTTGAGGATATGCCCCCTGTGACACAGCACGGCAAGGAGAACAGCCCTAGTGTCCAGAAAGATGATGCATGGTCACGTCTCCAAATCATTAAGATCTAGTAAGATGTCTTCGGCATTTTCCGTAGCAATCAGAGCACAGGCCAAAGCAAATGCTGGACATGAGCAATTGGCATTTGCTGAAAAAGAAGCCATCATGATGCAACAAAAAGCAGAATTAGAAGCTAACATGTGTATTCTTCAGTGCCAGACCACAGCAGCAGCAGAGCCCACCTCCTACCTGGAAGCAGAATCAGTAGTAAGCGCGATAACTCATTTAGAACCAGAAGTCCCAAAGAAACCTCTCTCCTCTGCTGAACGTACAAGTGAATACATCCAGAAACTTGGTAGTATGCATGCAAGCCAACAATCACCTAAAATTATGCAAGTAGAATCCAGCAAAAACCCAGCAGATGTCCTGAGTATGCCTGGTCAACCTTGTGATGTCAGCAGTGTCAGACCAACAAAAGAACAACCTCCAGCACTCCCTAGAAATGGAAATCAAGGACTACCACAGCCTAAAGATTACATGTCTGAACACCAAAACATACAAGATGTCACAAAGTATCTTATCCGCAAAGAAAAGGTTAACTCAGGTTTCATCAAGTTTGATGACTGTCTGGAAAACTATTTGGCATGGAAGTCCTCCTTTCTGAGCGCAACTAGAAACAAATTTATCAGCTGCAGAAATGCTGGACTTAATGATAAAATGGTTGGGCAAAGAGTCAGCACAGCATGCAAAAAGCATGCACAAAGTACACTTATTTAACCCTTTGGTGGGACTCAACATGGCATGGCAGAGACTAGAAGAAAGCTATGGCTTACCTGAAGCAATTGAAGGTGATCTACAGAAAAAGCTTGAAGTCTTCCCTAGGTTGAGCAATAAAGACAATATAAAACTACAAAAACTGAGCGATCTTCTTCTAGAAACAGAGTGTGTTAAAGAGGAAGGCTAATTGACAAGACTTTCATATTTAGACACTGCTCATGGTACTAATCCAATAGTGGAGAAACTACCATATACCTTGCAACAAAAGTGGGCATCTGTCAGAGCTAAATACAAAGAGGAAAATGGAGTGGCTTTTCCCCCTTTCTTTGTGTTTTCTAGGTTTGTTCAGCAGCAAGCAAAGATCAGGAGTGACCCCAGCTTTGCCTTAATCAGCAGCAGTAATCAGCTGTCCAAACCAGAAAAGCCATCCAGACTTCCTGGTAGGACCTCTGTGTTCACACACAAAACGATTTTACCTTCAAGAGCCACAAACTTTCAAGACTGCAGCAAGGTGAACACTATAGAAAGCCCACAATGCCCAATTCACTGAAAGCCTCATTCTCTGAAAAAGTGCAAAGAGTGTAGAGGTAAGCCTATTGAGGAGAGTGTCTTTTCTTAAAGAAAATGGCATCTGTTTCAAGTGCTCTGAATCTACTAAGCATATAGCTAAAGACTGGAAAATATCATTTGAGTGCTCAAAATGTGGCAGTGAGAAGCACATAGTGGCCTTAGACCCTGATCCACTTCCACAACCAGCAGAGATGGTAGAAGCCAGGAAAGAACAGAGCAGCGAGCAACAAGAGGACTCACTTTCTTCAGTAATGTGTAAGTGCACTGAAATCTGTGGCCAAGGTAAAAATCTATGGCCACGTTCTAAAATCTGCTTAATGACTATGTATCCCACTGGGAAAAGAGACAAAACAGTGAAGGTGTATGCATTTCTTTATGAACAGAGCAACAAATCACTTGTAAGGTCAGACATTTTTGATATCTTTAACATTAAAACAACTGCATCTCCATATACTCTAAAGACATGTGCAGGCATTATGGAAACTGCAGACAGAAGAGTCACAGACTTTGTTACTGAATCTTTTGATAAGAAAAAGTGATTTCCATTACCTACACTGATAGAGTGTGATATACCTGATGACAAATCAGAAATTCCTTCTCCAGAAGTGGCTTATCATCATCCTCATTTCCACCCAATTGCTCACCTCATTCCAGCGGTTGAGTCCAGTGCTTCTATACTTTTGCTTCTTGGAAGAGACATTTTACAAGGTGTATGAGCAAATTAATGGACCAGTCAATGCCCCTTATGCCCAAAGACTTGATTTGGGGTGGGTCATTGTAGGATAAGTTTGCCTGGGATCATCTCACCAGCCAAACAGCATCAGGTCCTTAAATATGTCTTTGTTAACAAATGGCTTCACATATTTTTTCAGTCCATGCTAGAACAATTACATTGTTAAAGAAAACTTTGATAAGTTAACACAATTTTGGGACTCTTCTCTTATTCACACAGCAAAGAAGATACCAGCTTCTACACAGAAGCTGACAATCTGGGGGTTTCAGTGCTACAGAAATCAAAGGACGATGATGAACAAGCCATGTTCATAGAAGATCAAGGCTTTCTCCAGTTCATGGATAGAGAGACTTACCAGTATGATAATAACAGCTGGATGGCCCCTCTGCCTTTTCACACACCCAGGTGTCATTTACCTTGTAACAGAGAACAAGTTATGAAATGCCTAAACTGTCTTCATAGAACCTTACAAAGAAAGCCAGAGGTAAAAAGAGATTTCACAGGATTCATCAAAAGAATGCTGGATAATGATCACTCTGAAATTGTAGGACCACTGGAACAAGGTAAAGAACACTGGTATCTTCCAATGTTTGGTGTTTACCACCCCCACAAACCTGATCAAATAAGAGTTGTGTTTGATTCCAGTACAGGGTGTGAAGGTATTTAAATAATGTACTGTTAAGTGGCCCTGATCTAAACAGTACTCTACTAGGGGTCCTCATGCACTTTAGAAAAGAGCCCATAGCCTTCACAGCTGATGTGCAGCAGATGTTTAACTGTTTTTAGTGAGAGAAGATCACCAAGATTATTTACGGTTTCTCTGGTACAAAGATCATGACACAGACAAAGAAGTAGTGGAGTATAGAATGAGAGTACATGTCTTTGGCAACAGACACTCCCTTGCTGTGGCTATATACTGTATGCATAAAGCTGCCCTAAAAGGTGCTGAACATTTTGGGCAAGATGCCAAACACTTTGTGTTGAGACATTTCTATGTAGATGATGGACTTGCATCTGCTAAAACTCCTGAGTTAGCAATTGACATTCTCAACAAAACAAAACAGATGCTGGCAGAATCTAATCTGCGACTTCATAAGATTACTTCCAACAGCAAACAGGTCATGGAAGCCTTTCTTGCAGAAAACAGAGCTAAGGACCTTAAAGATCTTTATATGGTTACAGACGCCATTCCTTTTCAGAAAAATTTAGGACTAGGCTGGGATCTTGAAACAGGCAGCTTTGTTTTTCAGGTCTCTTCAGAGGAAAAACCCTTCACCATAAGAGAAATCTTATCTACAGTGAACAGCCTTTATGATCCCCTTGGGTTGGTTGCACATGTGACTAGAAAAGGTAAGGCCTTAGTCCATGAACTGTCATCTGAGAAATGTGAATGGGATCCATTACTCCCACAAGAGAGACTGCATGAGTGGGTTCAGTGGAAGGAGTCCTTACAGGCATCAAAAGACTTAAAGATACTTAGATGTTGTGTGGCTGTTTCACTGTCAGCAGCCTGTAGAAAAGAACTGTATATATTTTCAGATGCAGCCAATATAGCTATAGGTGCAGTAGCCTATTTGTAAACAACTGATGCAGTAAGTGTATGTCATGTTGGATTTGTTATGGGAAAGTCTAAGTTAAGCCCTAGATCAGCACATACAATCCCACATTTAGAGTTATGTGCAGCTGTATTAGTGGTAGAACTGTATGAGCTAATGATGGATGCTGTGAAATTCTTTACAGACAGTAAATCTTGTCTTGGGGTACATCTGCAATACCTCTAAAAGATTATTTCTGTATGTTTCTAACCGAGTAAATAGAATCAGACAAGTAACTCATCCTGATCAGTGGTTCTATGTACCCATAGAACAAAACCCTGCAGATTATGCTACAAGGCCCATACAGACAACCTGCCTTCAGAACACTATATGGTTCCCAGGCCCTTCCTTTCTTTACCAGCCAAATAAAGATGATTCTGATGACACAGCCACTGTACATCCTTTCATAGAGCCTGGAGCTGATCCTAAAATTAAACCAGTAATTGCAAGCTTCAACACTAGAGCCTCTGATACCATTATTCACTCACATTGCATTGAGAGATTTTCAAACTGGAAGACACTTGTTGAAACTATAGCCAGACTTATCCATGTTGACAAAAGTTTCTAGAGAAAATCAGATAGCTCACAACTTAAAAGATGGAAAAGGGAATACATTTCCATCTTACAAAGTTGCAGAAAGTGGACTCAAGACTGTCCAAATGTTAAAGTAGGTGATGTTGTGCTGCTGAAGGACAGTCAAAAATGTGGGAATGAATGGCCTGTGGGAGTTATCATTAACACATTGCCAAGCAGAGATGTTAAAGTCAGAAAGGTGGAAGTAAGGGTTGTCAAACAAGGAACTGCTAAAGTTTATATGACGCCAATCTCAGACATTATGGTTCTTGTTTCTGAAAATGGTTAAAAAATGTGTTATTGTGTGCAGCAACATTAATAAGTGTAGTGACATACCATAATGGGATCCGTA
This sequence comes from Protopterus annectens, assembly GCF_019279795.1. Taxonomy (NCBI): domain Eukaryota; kingdom Metazoa; phylum Chordata; order Ceratodontiformes; family Protopteridae; genus Protopterus; species Protopterus annectens. The sequence continues at coordinate 1,916,827,019 of NC_056737.1, forward strand.
CTGATCCCCGAATGAAATTTTCACTAAATCACTAACGGCCGGGCATACTTACGTGAAAGCACTTTTCACCAAAGAAGCACTTTTGCGTAAGTATGCCTGTTGCGGAGGTTGTACTACAGTGCAGATAAGGGAAAATTCCCTTTTCCCCACTGTAGTGCGATCTCGAAGTGAGAATATTAAAGTAGGGGGTGTGGGGTGCAGGGGGGCTTGCCCCCTACAAAAACGTTAATTTAATGTTTTTTTTTTGTTTAACACACTTTAGTGAAAGCGCTTTTTTGGTGAAAGTGCTTTCTCTAAAGTGTGTTTGGTGATAGTGGCTTCAGACTGTTGAACTTTTGTTCAACAGTCCTAGATTCACCATAATATGCCAGGCAGGGAGTATTCTGCCTTCATAGCATATTCCGGCAGTTTATATTATTGTGTATAGTTTCAGCATTTATTGATATGTCCATCTAGTGGCCTTTTTTTATCACAGTCAGATTAACTTGTTTTACAGCATTGCAGCAACTCTCAGGAAATGATGTAACTCAGTCAGGAAGCTTTCATTTACTTCTAGCCCTCATGGAGTGCAGACACAACCTTCTTTTCCCAGGCCCTGGTATTCGCATTACCTGTGAGTAATTTGTATGCTGTAATTCTTTTGTATTTAGATGTGTTGTATATTGTATATATTCTGATATGTTACTATTTATATTGTGTTGCAATTTTACAGTATTAAAGTTAAGAAATCTCAGTAAAGCTATAAGAAACCCTGATTCTTTCACTTATTGGATTTTCTTAAAGTGTTAAGGTGTCCGTTTAGCTATACTACGCATAACACAGTGCTTGTGAGAAGGGAACACTTGTTATACTTAAACTGCTGTTTAAATGTCCTTTTTCTTACATAAATAGATCTGTACACACTGTAGTGTATTGGTGCTGTGGTGATTGTTTATATTAGGACACACAAGGATATGCAGTAGCAAGCCCTGCCCCCAATTTGACCAGGGCCAAGACACGGCTGCAGGGATGCAGGAAGATTGCCATCCAATTAAAGGGCAGTTTATTCAGAGAGTTTTTTTTTTTTTTTACCTCTGGAGCAGGTGCAACGTGACAGTTGTCCCTGGTATTACTTTTGCCTCTCATAATTTTTTTTCTGGTCAGTCATGTGGCAGACATAATTTCACACCTCTTATTGTTCATTAAGTGCACATTTTATGAAACCTGTTGTTCTTGAGGAGATGACAGAATAAGTAGACCGACAGGATAAGGTACATCAGGGTGTCCCCCCACCAAAAGGTCATAAAGCACGTAAAATTGTATACAGAGAGGGCAGCCCATTTGATGGATATGGCTAGTCATCTCTCACTGATTGTGAATCAGTAATGCTGGGCATTAGAACTTCAAACATTTTAATGTTTTTAAAATGCACATTAATGTAAAGAAATGATGTTCTATTAATTTCTTAAGAGAATTAAAATGACAATTACAAAATGTTCCTGATTCTGGTTCTTTGCCCCACATCCCCCCTTGGGACAGAAACAGTTAACCTTCAAAACAGAGCCGCCATGTTTTACTGACAGCCCCATCAGGATGTCAAACAAGTTTTTTTATATGTCATGATGAAAAGAGATATTTTTCATAGTAAATTTCCATTCAAACATTTGCATTAGTGTATTTGTATAGTTGTATAAAGACTGCAACCATTTTAAAATAAATAACATTTAAATTAAGTATATAACTGTACACAGTAAACAGTAATTGCCTATAATATATAATACAATCTATAAATGATAAACGTATGTAGTCTCAGAATACAGTTTATTTATTTACACTTTGGTAATTGTGTAAATGGGCTGGTTTGCTGACCCTCTTCAGACACCATGACCTGAGTTCTATCAAAATATGCAGAGATATAAATTATTTATTTTCACTTTCCAGAAGGGATGGATTTTTCATTAGTGTCCCATTTCTCTATCAACTGTAAAACTTCGGACCATGAATCTATGAGGCTTGGCATATGAATTATAGGAACATTGGTAGTGTTTGGGTAAAAGTGTGATTAAAGTTTATGAATTTATTCTGAGCATAATTTTTAATTTCTTACAAATATTTCTCATTATCTTGTCTTAGGGCAAGTTTAACAGTTAGACTTGTTAAATATTTAAAGGTTTTATCACCAAAATAGTTATACCTTCCTTAATTTTTTCCTCATCCAATATTTTATTTTTACTCATCTATCTATATTATATTTACTTCCAGTGTTTTTCCAGATGAATGTATTAAAAATGTTCAGAATTATTTTATTTGTTTATTTTATTATTTATTTAAGTTTGATGACCAGGGAAGTCCACTAGGCCTAGAAGAGCCAGTTTTCAGTGAAGGCCCGGGGAGAAAAGCTCCAAGAGTTGCAAGTTACATTTACTTTTGCAAAGGACATAGTCTATACAATTCATTACACAAAATTCATATATTGTCCATGCTAGTAATACATTTCAAATAAGTTCCATGTTATTTACAAATAGGGTTGCCATATTGTAAAGAAAAAAAGAACACAATAATTCAATACAGAATTTTGTACTGATATTTCATACGCTTGTAAATATTGTACTGAAAATAAGTACACATTAGTCACCATATCTTATTAAATTGTTTAGTACATTTTGGGAAATGTTCATATTGTTAGATTCAAGAAGTGATATGTGCAATTTTTCCTATTAGAGGAGTAATGGATATCCAACCATTGAATTATTCCCTTCAAATGTCTGCTAATGAATATGTTTCTGTGTCAAGAAGTTTAATTCTAACCTTTTCTCAAGTTCTAATATGGTTACTATAAGCTAGTCATTTTATGGATGCTGTAAAATGTCAAAATATATTTATTAATAATTGCAGATGATATACATTGAGAGTTAAAGCTATAATTTAAATAACATAAACATTTGCGCAGTATATAATTATTTTTATTAACTGCAATCTCTCCTTGAAGTTTAATATTAATTTATTCCAATTATTCATTAGAAAATTTACCTTTTGCATGCATTTTTCAAAGTTTTTGTCTGTAGTAGCTTTCTTGTTTTCTTTTCATGACATACCAAAATATTATAATTCCTGAGAAGCCCAACTATTACTTATTTCATCATTGGGTGGGTTGCATTACTTTCTGTGTAGTAAGATGGTTTTAGTTTTCTTATCATAAAAAGGCAACCCTGAGATATCTCTAAACCTTTTAACTGTCTGATACTTGTTTCATAGAAGTTTCAATATCTACGATTGTTATCATGATAAAATTCTGCAAATAGAGTGATTATTGATTCATTGTGACTGCCCATTTTGATCCTTTTGATTGAGTTATTTCTTCTAATAGCTTCAGCAAAGGGCTCTGTTGCTGGCACAAATAAAATGCGAGGTGATGGGCAATCTTGTTTCATACCGCTAATGATATTTGATAAAAATGGCCTATTTTAACATATGCTTTACTTCCAATATATCATTTTTTTACTCACTTGGCATCCCAAATAAGTATAGTATTCTAAACAGATGTTCCCAATTAATAGAATGGAAAGTCTTTTCTGTATACGTACGTATGAAAGCTGCTTACATTTTTTATTGTTGGTAATGTATATTAGTGTTAGTATTCTTTGAATATTACTATCCTGGGGAGAAGTCTGTTAATGGTAAAACATATCTGATCTTTATTAGTCACATTAGGAATAAATATTTTAAGTCCATCTGTAAGCAGTGAAAAAGTTTAGAATCCACATTTAAAAGTGAGATAGGTCTATGTGAAGAGCATAAAGTATATAAACTTTATTTTGTTTCAAGATGGGTGATATATGAGAATATTTCCCTGAGGGAACAATTATTTTCTTGTATTTCCAAAAAGGTTTTGTGTAGTAAAAAAAATAATTTTAGTAAGAAAAAAGTTTAAATATTTCAATAGCACTATGCATCTTTGTTTATGGAGATTTTCTCCTTGGTCCTCCACTCAAAATGGGATTTATGCCCAGTCACACTTTCCTGGTAATGAAATGTCAAATAAATAAATAAAATAAATCGTATCCCAGACCTGTATTACTTTTTAGATTTTTTATTTAATTTTATTCATCAATTCAGTTTTTATTAGTAAAATTTACAGCTTTTTGATTAAACCTTTTCTCTATATTGTTTTCTGAGAATGCATATAAGATAAGTTTAAATAGGTTATTTTTGCCGTAGTGTTTATCTGGTTGATATTTGTATAGTAATGTCTGAACTCAGTATAGGAAATTATTCTGTCAGTTTTAAGTTTGTTACTCTTTTCATTGTTAATTTCCAGTATAAAAATTTTCTAGAGAATGGTTTAGTTTTCTTTAACAGATTATGCACACCTCTAGCTGCTATTGAGTATGTAGCAAATTGTCAAAGCAGACTTACGATAAAGTAATTCTTGATATTTTTTGTTGAAAATGTTGACCTGAATTAAGTATTCTTTTTTTCCCCTTTTTTGAACTAAAAAGTAGTTGAATATAAATTCCAGTTGGATTTCTAATAGCTCCTTATTACATTCTTAAATCTTATTGCTGCTCTGTGTCATTATTTTCCCGTAAATACAGACTTTTAATGAATCATGTATCAGGAGTTTATTAATGTCTTCATTTTGGTTTGTACTCATTAAACATTCTAATGTAGGGTGGAATTCTATTTTCATATGTAACATATTACCATTAATAGTTAATGTAAGACTACATGAGTTGTTATCTGACATAGGTTCATAGGTTCATAGGTTCATACTAGGCTATCTGCCCTAGGGCATTTATAAGCCTAGCCAGAGTGTGTTTGTCTTTCGCCACTCATTTTAAATTAATTTTGCTATGCCCTTTTTCGGGGTTAGTATACTGTGCCTCTGTCTAACAGTGACACAGAAATGATACCTGGGGTAAACCTACTATCTCCCATCCACTCATCAAGATTCCTCTTGAAGAGAGTCAATGAGGGACTCTGCCTAACCTGGACTGGGATTTTATTCCAGAGTGAAGGGAGCCTCTGGGTTATGAATCTGTCTCTCCAGCATGTCCTATTTATTTCATTGCTGAGGTTCAAGTCTCTCGAGCACATTGCTCGATGGGATTTGGATTTTCTGAGGTGCAGCATGTCCATTAATTCCAGGTTGGACATGGCTTTATACGTCAGGCACAGATCGCCTCTGAGCAGGCGGTATGCCACTGAGTAGAGCTGGAGGTTCTTTTACCGGGCAGCATATGGCATCTGTTTGAGCCCTTTGATCCTCTTGGTGAGGTACTTTTGGGGTCTTTCCAGTTGCTGCAGTTGTCTGGTAAGGTACATCCCAAAAGGGGCATTGTACTCAATTATGGGCCTGATGAGGGATGAGTAAAGAGGCACAATGACCTCCCCTGATCTAGATGTGAATCCCTTCATGATTAGGTGGGCTATATAAAATGTTTTTCTAACCACTTTGGCCACGTGGTTGTCAAATGAGAGATTGCTATCAACTTGGGTCCCCAGGTCCCTAATTACTTCTTCCGTACTTAATGGATTACCACCTATGTGGTAATTTGTGGGCACTTTGTTTTTGCCAAAGGGGATGACTATACACTTTTTGGCGTTTAGCTTGAGGCCATGGCTCTGGCACCAGTTGTCTGTTTCTGTGAGGCCCTTTTGTAGGATGCTTGTGTTGGCTGGAGAGTCGATTATGGCGCCTAGTTTGCAGTCATCTGCGAACTTGGTCAGCCACAGTCCTTCCATGTTAGCCTGTACCTCCGAGAAATATATACCGAACAAGAGAGGTCCCAGGACTGAGCCTTGTGGGACGCCACTTGTAACTGGTTTGGAGTCTGACATGGCTCCAGCAATTCTAACCATGTGGGTTCTGTCCTTGAGCCAGTTTGCAACCCATCTAGTGACATAGGGGTTTATATTTAAGCTGGTGAGCTTATCTATAATGCCCGAGTGGGGTATTGTATCGAAGGCTTTTGCAAGGTCCAGGTAGGCTGTGTGGACCACCTTCCCCTCGTCAATGGCCTTGGTGACTGTTTCAAAGAAATCAACCAGGTTTAAGAGGCAGGATCTTCCCTTAAAGCCAAACTGGGTAGGCTCCAGTGTCTGTAGGTCCCCAATATCTTTATTTATGAGTTCCATGATGATCCTTTCCATAGCTTTGCAGACCAAGCTAGTCAGGCTTATGGGGCGATAGTTTCCAGGATCCGTTGAGGCACCACCTTTGTGGGGAGGGACCACTGTTGCTGTACGCCACTCTTTGGGTACATATCCTGTAGTAAGGCTGAGATTGAACAGTAGTTTTATGTTTGGGTTTAGTTCTTCTTGTAGTTCATGTAGGATGCAGCCTGGGACACCGTCTGGTCCCATTGATGCTGTGTTTTTTGCTTTGGAGAGGGCGTCTCTTACCTGAGCATCTGAGATGTCAGGGGGGCAGCACTCTGCTGGGATAGATATTTGCCCTTTTGGTGGGGAAGGGGGGGAGAAGTTTACGCTGAACCTGTCAGCTAGGATGTTGGCAATGTCTGTGAGTTCGGTGTATTTTTTGTCATTTTGGACTAATTCTGAGCATATCTGGGAATTCCCACCCAGGTTCCTAACATAACTAAAGAAAGCCTTGTGATTATCCTTAGTGTCCTGTGCAATTTTTCTCTCGAAGCTGGCCTTAGACGATTTTATGAGTGCCTGTAGTTTTTTGCTAATACTGATCAGAGATGCCTTCCCTTTTTGGGATTTTGCTCTATCATGTAGTAGCTTCCTCCTTCTATTGTATAGTTTGTTTATGGCTGGGGTCCACCAGACAGGACGCCTAACTTTGGAGGATTGGGTCTTGGTTTTATTTGGGATTGCATGATCCATGCATTCCTGAAGGTGTTCATAGAATGCTTTTATAAAGGATTCTGCGGTCTGGGCCGTATTTTCCACAGGCTCGGGGGCTTTGAAGGATTCCACCTCGGTTTTGAGGAGTGTGAAATTTGCTTTAGAGAAGTTTTTCACTGTGGTTTTCTGGGCAGGGGCTGGGGTCGGGATGTGAATATCTAGTGAGATTAGTTTATGGTCTGATATTACCAGTGAGGGATACACTTCTGGTCTGGAGCATAGAGTCCCCATGTTGGTGATGATCAGGTCCAGTATGTTTTCCCCTCTTGTGGGAGTGGCAACAAGTTGTTCCATAGCATTTGAGTTTATAAATTCTAGGAACCTTCGGGCTAGAGTGATGGAGCTAGAGTAATGCTCCCAGTCTATGTTAGGATAGTTGAAGTTGCCCAATATAATGGTGTTTGGAGAAACCTTCATATTTTCCAGTGTTCTCAGGAAGGCCAAGTGGGGTTCCTGGGTTTTGGAGGGTGGTCTGTAGCAGGCTATAAACTGGAAGGCAGTTTTACCCACTGTTAGTTGCACATGGATAGTCTCTGATGCTTCGTGCTGTGCCACCAACCTGGAGGTGTGGGTATCTTTGACGAATATTGATACTCCCCCTCCTTTTGTGGTTTGGTCCAAGTTTTGGGGCCAAAAAACATGGTATGAGGTATAACCTGGTAGTGCTGGGGTGCTCTTGGGAGCCGTGAACCAGGTTTCTGTTACTGCACAGATATCGATGTTCTCCATGCTAAGGAAAGTTTCGAGTGCATGCATCCTGAGGTTTAGACTTCTGGCGTTGAGTAGCATTACTCTTAGTTTCTTATCCCTTGTGATACCTATGGAGGTGGATTTGTCTTTTGAGCCTTGCCTAAAAAAGGCACTATGGGGGTGGCAAGAGCCTTTGCCAATATCCGAAAGCCCAGGGGTGACAGGTGCAAGCTGTCCCTAGTGAAGCATCGTGGCTTGTTGAGCATGTCATCCCAGGCAGACAGGCATTGAATCCCCTTTGAATGACACCAATACTTAAGCCAATTGTTGAAATTGATCATCTTGTCTTCATATTGTGGCATCATTCTTGGTGAGGGTAAGATGCTACTCAAGGTCAGGGTCATACCGGCCTGGGCTACATGCTCAGAAAGCGCCTCTATGTCTCTTTTCATGCAGTCCAGGGAGGTACATCTCAGGTCATTCACACCAGCATGGACAATGACTGAGTCATATTTGTACTTGCCTTGGAGTGACCTGAGTGCTTGTGTTATGTGGCAGATCCTAGCGCCCGACAGGCAGCTCACCGTGACCTTCTCCTTGTTCAGCCTGGTGAGCGGGACGTCAGTGTGCCTGACGATAGAGTCACCTATTACAAGTGTATCAGGTGTGTTGTTTAGCCTTAAGGGCTGTGACTGTTCGGCACACTGGCTTTGTGAGCTATGTGTTGCATGTGCTTTGTTTTGGGGTAGTGGTTGCTTGGGTGTCTGCTTAGGCAGATTTTTATTTAGAGCCTCCGAGTATGTTTTTGTGTGTTTATGTGTTTGGTTTGCTGTCGTGGTAGGTCTATGTGAGACTGGAATTGTAGTGAGTGTGGTTTCCTTCTCCTCCTGACTGGTTACACCAGTACTGAGTTGAGAGAGCTTAGCCTCCAGTTTGGCTATATGGTTGCATCTCTCACATGTGTTGGAATTTGTTTGGAGGAGGAGAGGGTTGTCTGTGTACATGAGGCAGTTGTAACATTGCCTCAATATTCCCAGATTCACCAGCTGGACTGAAGAGATTGACAACTGACCTTTGGACATGCTAGAATAGTATTGGGAATTCCTTTATAATTGAAAAAAAGGGCCAATGGGGAACAAAGTACTCAAGGGGAGTTTGTGAGGGTGTAGTGCTTTTAATTTGTTAGTGCTGACTTATATAATTGCTTTAGTGAGCAAGTGCCAGGCTTTAGAGTGGGAATAGGGTGTTTATTATGAGAACTAGATCAGTTCTAAGGGAAAAAGTGAACAGCAGACTTTGTGGAGCCAAGAATGGTTTAAATCTAATTAAGTGGCGCTGCCCAGTGCTGTGCTATGCGCAAAATCGCACAAAGCCGCGCTAAAGCGGGTTTTATACAGGGGGACTTGAAAGAGCTAGAAATTGGCCCAAAACGGCCAATAGACTACCAGATTCTTGTGCTGGGAACACTCCTCCAGGGATAGATAGGCTGCTCCATGCTCCCCACTGCCACTGGTGAACAAAGAAGCCTCTCTTTATCCATGAAAGGAAATGGGCAATACAGGAACTTTCCAAAAGTCCAGAATACAGCAAAGCCTGTATTTGGACTACTCTAGGTCAGGAAAGATGAGAAACACGGAACATTTTTTTTTCTTTTTTGCAACAAACAGCAGGAAAATGCAATAAATATGTAACACAGGCTAGCGCACTTGAATGTGTAGCCTCAACAGGTAAATGCAACAAACAGGACAAACTTTAAAAATGCAGATGCAAAAACAACTTTAAACAGTTTAAAACAGTTCAAGAAGCAGAAATACTTGCAGTTTAGCTAGATTGGACAGTCGCCCAGGTAGTAGCAGGCAAACAAACACTTTTATCAGGTTAGCAGTCACTCTTTTAGCCTCTCTGCTGCTAGCACCACTCTGCAGGACCACAAGGAGCTTGACTGAGTAGTAACAAGCGCAAAAAACGCGCCAAAGTGGGTTTTATACAGGGGGACTTGAAAGAGCTAGAAATTGGCCCAAAACGGCCAATAGACTACCATATTCTTGTGCTGGGAACACTCCTCCAGGGATAGATAGGCTGCTCCAAGCTTCCCACTGCCACTGGTGAACAAAGAAGCCTCCCTTTATCTAAGAAAGGAAATGGGCAGCACAGGAACTTTCCAAAAGTCCAGAATACAGCAAAGCCTGTATTTGGACTACTCTAGGTCAGGAAAGATGGGAAACAAGGATAATTTTTTTTGTTTCTTTTTTGCAACAAACAGCAGGAAAGTGCAATAAGTATGTAACACAGGCTAGCGCACTTGAGTGTGTAGCCTCAACAGGTAAATACAACAAACAGGGCAAAGTTTAAAAGTGCAGGTGCAAAAACAACTTTAAACAGTTTAAAACAGTTCAAGAAGCAGAAATACTTGCAGTTTAGCTAGATCGGACAGTCGCCCAGGTAGTAGCAGGAAAAAAAAACACTTTTATCAGGTTAGCAGTCATTCTTTTAGCCTCTCTGCTGCTAGCACCACTCTGCAGGACCACGAGGAGCTTGGCTGAGTAGTAACAAGTGCACAAACAGTGCCAAAGTGGGTTTTATACAGGGGGACTTGAAAGAGCTAGAAATTGAGTGTGTAGCCTCAACAGGTAAATGCAACAAACAGGACAAACTTTAAATTACAAGCGCAAAAGCACGCTAAAGCTGGCTTTAAAGTAGGGGGTTAGAAAGAGATAGGAAATGGCCCAAAACGGCCAATAAGCTACAGGTCACTGGGCTGGAACCACTCCTCAAGGGACAGATAGGCTGCTCAGAGCTCCCCACTCTCACTGGTGAACAAAGAAGCTTCCTCCTATCCAAATAAGGATATTGGCAACACAGGAACTATGACACAGCCCAGAGATCAGCAATACCTGAAAACTGGACTATTCTAGTTCAGTAAAGGCGGGAAACAAGGATTTTTTTTTTTTTTTTTTACAATTGATGCAGCATACACAGTGGTTAGAATATTGAGAAACAATTAAACAAGATAATATACAACAAATATACAACTGCTTGAACATAAATTCAAAAAGAAGTTTCCATAGACAAACAGGGTCATAAACTAGAAATCATAACTATATTGATATGATTTATATTGTATTTATCTTGTTTTAATGATGGTATGTGTTTATTTATTGTACGTGTCATATGTGCACAAATATTTGTATTAATATATTTACAGTATATTGACAAAGTACTGCATCACATCAGAGGCTTGGGAGGTCATTGTTAAGAAATTGAGAACTGTTGTAAAGCTTGGCACTGAATACCATAAGTTCAGGTTATGCTATAAGAGAACTATGTAAAGATAACCATGTCAGCAGCCAGAATGCATTATAAACTGAATGTTTTACAGTGCACAATAAGAAATGGATAGATTGGCCCGAACTCTGGACTGATGTGTGTGCTTTTTTTTTAATTTCCTGGGGAAATGCTATTCAGAAGTGAAGAGACATACAAGGGAACAGTTTTAGTGGCACACCAGGCTGTGATTTTTTTTATGTCTATTGTCATACAAAGCTGAAACCTGAAATGTGAGACTGTAGCCCACTGAAGGAGGGGAGATGGGAGGAGTAACTTGGCCAGGAATTGAAACTTGCAAAACTGCTCCTTGTGAAAAGTCTTTTTTATCTCAGTAATTTGTTGACATTTTTGCAAGTTTCTTTCAGAGAATGTGTAGTACATCAATAGGAACAACATTTGTAAAACTCAGCACATACCAGTCAATGACACATGAGCTGCAGACTCTCAAAACTTGGCATTTTTTTCAGGTGGTCCATTCTAAGTGAATGGAAGTCTAGTCTGACAACAAATGGTAGGGCTATTTGTTCTCACAGTCTGTGCATTGAGACAGATTTAGCTTTCCAAAGGAATCACAATGTCTGCCCCCATGAGGGCAGACAAGAGTAAAAAAAAAATAAAATTAGGAATGAGCACTTATTTTGCTGCAGGCAGCTTTAGGAAGTGCAGTAAATCATGGCAAGATAAAAAATATGTTTTTTCATTGTTTGCCCGTAGTGGTCCTTTAAATCCTAGGCAGCCTCATGGAAGGCCATGCCGAAGAACTGTGGAGCAGAAGGAAGCCCTATTCTTGGATACAATGTTAAGTATACAGTGGCTAACGAAAGTGTGAGAAGACTAGGTGGCTGCCACACAAATGTCATCTATGGAATGATGGCCAAGACAGGCAACTGACGTAGCCAATGACCTAGTGGTATGATTTCAAACTGGCCCTGGTAAAAAACCTTTGGACGAATAAGCATAGGAAATAAATGCAATGACAGATAATCACTTTGAACGCAGCCTGACCTTTCCAAGAGGGAACACCAGAAACAGCTGGTCAAACTTGTGGAAGTTCTTTGTCCTATCTAAATAGAAAAGCAGTTGCCCATGCACATCTACTGTATGCAAGAGACCTCTCATTTGTTAGTTTGGATGGATTTTAAAACTTTTAACTCTAGAGGTTAACTTGTTTGAAATAGTTTATGTATTCTTGACTGTGTCCCAAATGCATAAGAGTAATGACACTAGATCAAAGATTATGTATCAAAGACTAGTCTAGTTTTTGTACTTTTGCAGTTGCTGATATTCTTGGTTCCTTTTCTGCATTAAATTGTTCCTTGTCAAAAATACAATTAAAATCTCCTTCTAATATGATATAACCTTTCATATTGTTTAATAAAATATCTAGATGTTTTGTGGCTTTACATGCACCCATATCCCATAGATGGTTGTTAAATTCTATTACAGTTTAATATTTGGTTATTACTGTTGCAAACATCCCTTCTTTGTCATTATATTTAAATTAGACTTTCAGAAATACAGAATTTCTTTTCAATAAAATAATTACTACTGTTCTTTTGCTTTTAAAGACAGAATAACATAATACTTTGTATCAATGTAAAGTATTCTTGTTCTGAATTAATTGTATGGATTTCTTGTAAGAAAAGTACTTGGGGTTTATTAATATTTAAATATTTTAAAATGTCTCATATCTCCCTGCTGAGGTTTAAACTATTAATGTTTACATATTTAAATTGTAAGTACATCTGTTATTTATTTTTTAAATATAATGATTCCACGTCTGTATATGTTTTTAGTAATAATGTGCACCTTCTCTGGTGTTGTAATATTTCTTTTTAATAATCAAGACAAACATTTTAGCACTCTGAGGGCAAATTTCATTTAATTTCAGACATGTCACAGGCATAATTCTTAACTGTAAATGTTTAATTCTATTAATATAAACACATACAAATAAAATCCTAACTGGAATTGCAGATAAAAAATCTTTGTTTAACCACTAACTATCCTTAATGTGTCTTTCAAACTCAAGATGCTGAGAAAAAAAGAAAAGAAAAAATAAAAAAGGCAAATAGAATATGAGCAGAAGTATTGCATTGAATATTCTGTTGGTTCCTATATATGTTTAATAGAATTTTGATTCCTCAAAAATTGCAATAAAATATGTTCTTTATATCAAAGTTAGGCTAGATTTGTAATAAAGTAGTAATAATAACAGGTTTGAGATAGAATATTACATATAATAGAGTTCCAAAACATATGGCATCATATTTCATAAACAGAAAAGCAAAAATATTCAAGGATGATATTAAGTAAGTTACATATGCCATGACCAGACAACCAGATGTGAATTAAGTCATGACAATGTTTGTTATCTTTTTTCCAGCATGCTATGTGTGTGTGTGTGTGTGTGTGTGTGTGTGTGTGTGTGTGTGTGTGTATATATATATATATATATATATATATATATATATATATATATATATATATTTATATATATTATATTTTTATTACGTGTTTGTAATGAAGTCAGCTTAAGAAAATAAATGCTTCTCATTCCTTAACTAATAAATATTAAATGTCCATACTAGTTAGCAAATAAGTTAATGAGTGTTAATTATCGTGGTGCTCAATGTAATAATAACATCTCAGAATGTAAGTATTGTTATAATTCAATTTAAATATAACACATTATGTTCTGACTATACTGAAAATAACCCTTAGAGATAGTGGGAGGTTGGCATAATTGCTAAGGTGTTTACCTTGCAGACACAAGATACAGGGTTTAATTCTCACATAGGGTAATTGGCTAGGTTTAAAATGGCCCACAAGGGCAGTTAGCCTAGTACTAATCTACAAACCTATGATAGCAACTTTCCTTCAGACTATCATATAGAAATTTTAATATTGCTATTACTAGTATGATCCTAACTCAGATATATAACTACCAATCTAATGACTGACTAAACTGGTATCTCATAATTGAGAATTGTTAGTTAGCAATATATATGTAAAATCTTAAACAGAGTAACTGAAAGTATTAATATAAGTTTAATTAGTTTTATTTTTCCCGCCCATTTCCATTCTGTTCCCCCTTTTAACCCATCCACCCCCTCATTTCTCCTTCTCTTTCTTGTCTTCCCCACTTTTATTCTTTAAATTTCAAAAGAAGCCAAGTGAGCTAGGTAGCATGAAGGGAAGGCATTAATTCACCTCATAAGGATTGTAGGGTGTTATTCTGTGTATGTAAGAAAAAAGTAAATATGATACAGAATCTGGATAGCTGTTTTCTCACAGTAAAGCTGGTATCATCTGGTATATTAATTTAGAAGAAAAATGTAACAGGGATTCACAGATGTAATCAAAATGACCTTGTATGAGTGCAAAGTAGTGAAGGACCAATGTTACATAACCTGTATGTCCTTTGTTTAAGCTTCTGTTAATTTATCCAGTAAATGTATGTTTAATAGTTATATAGATTTAACAAGTGTATGAATAGCACACTGTAGCATACCTCTCTACCTCTTAGAGAAAGAAATCTGGACAAAGCCATAAATAAAAGTGGGACAAAGGCCCCAAAATTGGGACACTTTTTAAATATTGTTCTTACAAACTTAGAAAGTTGATAGAGTAACAGATTGTGCATTAGCATGAATTTGAAAGGTGTGAAGTCTGAAACTCAAATGTCTGTCACTATTTTCTAACTTCAGTCTTTAATGATTTGCCGCTAATTTCCCAGAAAACCACAATTTTATGAAAAACGGTGGACATTCTGTGAAAATCTGTGCAGTTGAGAGTTATGCATCATAGTGGAAATTTTGTTCCATCTCCACTGCATGAAAATATACTTAGCTAAAAGTTTAATTATGCAAAAAACAAAAACACCCTGTATAGAGCATGAATTTCATACGGTTGCACTATAAAATATATATATATATCTACTGAGAGGAAATCTTCCCGCAGTGAATTAAAAAAAAAAGTAAAAGTGATGGCCTCTGCATTAATAGAGCTTTACAAAAAGCTGTGGAATGAGTATCTCTACATACTGCTTAGTATCTTCATTTATATTTGATGTGAGAGGTTAAACACGCGTGTAATACATAACTTGAATGAGATAAAAGTGTCCTTTTAAATGTTATACCAAGGTATAAATTGTATGTGAAAAAAATAATCATTAGCAATATTCTGTTTAAACTCTATCAGTAACTGCTAGAAAGCTTATAGAAGAATCAGAGTTCAAAAGAAGAATTAGGTGGAAGGAGCTATTATTTAAACTGGATGCTCTATATTACTATTTATAATACAGCTACATCAGCTATAATTACACATCCAGCTATAAGAACAATAATCAAAATAAAGGTAATTTCAAGTGTAGACCTAATATTTTTTTCAATATGTTTCTCTAATTATCTAGACAGCAATCAGTCCATTGCACAAATGTATATAACAGAGTTAAAACAATTGAGCAATACAGTCTCTTCGGTAGAGGTGCTGTGGTAGCGTTGTCACCTCACAGCAAGATGTTGTCCCGTTCGATTCTCAGCTAGAGCGTCTTTTGTGTGGAGGCATGCGTGAATGGGAGTGCCTTCGTTGAAGGTTGTGCATCAGGGCTGGTAACTCGGCATGTAAAAATCCACTACCAAACATTAGCGGACTGGAGTTCCGCTGTGGCGACCCCTAACCGGGATAAGCCGAAAGACACAACAAGTCTCTTCGCATTATTGCATTGAACAATTGTATGATTGTTGCTGTTCATCAGAAGAAGCTAAGGAAGTGTCCTTTTAATTATTAAGACGTAAATGAAGCACTGCCTGAGGCAAAATATTGATTGTCACTTTATATAACTGTTGATGCCTGCTTATAGTTATTTATAAAGCGGATAATAAAGTATAAGGCATTTTTTTATTTTGTGCATTTACATGTTACTACTTAGTTATGTGAAGCGGTATTACTTAAAATAAGCCACATTGGCATTAGAAATCTACCAACTTGATTCTATGCATGTAAACAGCCATGATGTTATCTGGCACCCATTCCTTTTTTCTTTCCACCTAAGACAAGGCCCAGGCTCATCACTAGTTTAAATCAGTTTTGTTTTGTTTTGTTTTATTTTGTTCATAAACC
Organism: Protopterus annectens; assembly: GCF_019279795.1. Classification (NCBI taxonomy): domain Eukaryota; kingdom Metazoa; phylum Chordata; order Ceratodontiformes; family Protopteridae; genus Protopterus; species Protopterus annectens. The sequence goes on from NC_056737.1 coordinate 1,916,843,015, forward strand.
CAGCAAGAGTATCCAGGCCTTTCTGTGATACAACAAAATAAAGTCCTCATCCAGAGGAATACTATGGATTACAGCATGTCAGCTTGACACTTTAATGCTTTTCTTATGAATTGCATACCCCAGTCAAGAAAGAAGAGGCTTCAACTTATAGTAAGTTGACATTTTTTTAAACAGCACAGTAATTCAGAATTACATAATTCACTTCTACAGTGTAACAGTAACATCAGCACAAAATAATATGAATGGAAGGACAGCTGTGTTATTGTTTAGCAACCAATAATTCATTCTGGACTGGAACAATCCCAATTACTCTTGAATCCAAAGACAAATACATTAAACCGATTTATCTCCAACAACCTCTCACCAACTAGCATATACTCTCGTCTAACAACACCAAAATAGAACAAGTCACTCATACCAAGTTACTTGGTGTCATCATAGATGACAAACGTAAATTCAACAAGCACATCAGTGCTGTTACCCCCCCCAAAAAAAACTGCACATTTGGGCTACTTTATAAAGTCAGGCCATTTCTCAATGACCGCAGCAGGAAAGTAACTGGAGCATCCCTCTTACGTCTTGAGCAGTGTTATAATAAAATAAGTAAATTTGCTTCCTACCTCCCAAATTGAACACATCATAATATTCCCTTGGAAAGCCTGATCTGGTTAGAAATACCACACCACATGTAATTTCACATACAAAGCTCATAATGGTACATAAAATACTACATCATCCCTCAAACACCCGAAATATCAACAATAATATAAAATGGTATAAACTCAAAAGGAACCTTCAGCTAAAGAACTAATACCTAGTAGACTCCCATAAATACAGCAACTCACATGGGCACTCTTTACATTCAGTAAACTAAACTATGGAAAGCATTGTCCTCACCATCATAAAAATAAACAATCTCCTTGCTTTTAAAACCAACCTTAAACTACGTCTAAGTCATACTGGATTTGCAAATGTCCTGAATCTCCTGGTTAAAAATACCCAAATATTCATATTTTCCTCTTCTTACCTACCAATCAATTGGTATCAATTCAGACATCCTGGTTGCCACAGAAAAAAATGAAGAAATTACCCCACAAGGCTATAACATTATCAGACTTCACAAGGGCAAGAAAAGAGCTGGCAATGTTGCAATTTTGTACAACACATAGATATATCCCTTTCCTGACACATCCTACCAACTTTCTCTAACTCAGAAGTCCTACTAACCATGCTAAAACTAAACATTCACAAGACAATCATAATCGTGTTTGTGTGCATACATACATTTTATATATATATATTTATATTTATATATATATCCATATATGGATCCCATTTGGTCTAGCTAATTTACATTTTATCGAAATGTAAATTCGCGAACTGACTTACGCGAAAGTGCATTTTTTTCGAAAATGCACTTTTGTGCAAGAACAGAATAAAAAAAAAAAAACAGAAATGAAATAAAAACATGCAGTTTGCATGTTACTTTAGTTGTACATCAACGTTTAGTGTTGATGTACAACTAAATAAACTATTGCTGAGATCGTGGTACAGTGGGGATAAGGGAATATTCCCTTTTCCCCACTGTAGTGCAATCTCAAAGTGAGAATATTAAAGTGGGGGGTGGGGGGCACAGGGGGGGCATGCCTCACTGCATAGTTGTGTTTAGTGTGTTTTTTTTGGTTTAAGTTTTAGTTTGTTTTTTAAACAAAAGTGCATTTTTGAAAAAAATGCACTTTTGTGTAAGTGAGTTTGTAAATTTACATTTCGATGAAACCTAAATTCGCTGGATCAAAATAGATCCATATATATATATATATATATATATATATATATATATATATATATACACACACATAGGTTCATAGGTGTGTACTAGGCTAATGGCCCTGGAGCCTTTACAAGCCTAGCCCATAGGATTACCCTGGTATCGTGCCACCTGACCTTAGTTCCCGGTGCCTCTGTCGAGTAGAGCCACTGGAGTGATCCTCGGGATGAATTTTCTGTTTCCCATCCACTCATCAAGATTTCTCTTGAAGAGGGCCAGTGAGGTGCTCTGTTTGACATGTATGGGTAGTCTATTCCATAGCATGGGCAGTCTCTGGGTTATGAACATGTCCCTCCAGCTTGTTCTGTTGATTGTGGTAATGAGGTTGAATTCTCTGGAGTGTGTGGTGTGGAGGGATAGGGATTTCTTTAAGTGTAGCATTTCTAACAGAGCTGGGTCAGACATGGCTTTGTAAGTCAAGCATAGATCACCTCTAAGTAGTGGATATGAGACAGAGAATAGTTGGAGTTTTTTGAGCCTGTCCATATAGGACAAATGTTTAAGGCCTAGGATCCTCTTTGTGAGGTATTTTGTGGCCTCTCCAGTTGCTGCAAGTGTCTGCATAAAGTATGTGTGAATCATCACAGTTGCAGAAAAAATATGCATGATGGGGGATGGAACCTGGAGGGGGAGAGGAAGAAAAAACAGGTTTGACATGAGGGAAAGTCTAAATCTGGTGTGTTTCTGTGCTCGTGCAGACTATTTTTAATAAAGTACTTGTATTTGCTATGGTGCTTGTTGTGGACATGTCATCTTCAGTGGGACAATCTGCTACATCATAATGCATATAAAAATATGCACAGGGGTTGTGACTTGTCTTGGGTGTTCCAACTTCTTTCCCAAGCATGCACTGAAAATAACTAGCACCGTGCATCATATGCATGCTTGACAGGGAGTTAACTACTTCTACTATCACAACAAACTGCAGCAGACTGCATACTGCTTTCCTTTCAGGGCTAGTGCCCTTCCGTAGACTAATTTCCAGACCACAGCCCATCCATACATTTTTGGATTTGCCATTTACTGTGTGTGTTTAGAATGCATATGAAGCCACATGATCCATCAGTTTCACCCAACATCTGTCCATCTTGGGAAAGAGAGAAAACTGCAGTACAAATGTTCTAAGGAGTATTTTCTTAGTGGTGCATGTGCTTCATAATATACTGGCATAGCATGATGTATTCTGTGTAAGCTGCAATATGACCTTTTAACTGCCTGCAGTAATATATTGCCAAATATCCAGTTGAAGGATTCTTGTACTGACGTTTCTGCATAAATAGGTTCATAAGTTCATAGGTTCATACTAGGCTATCTGCCCTAGGGAATTTATAAGCCTAGCCAGAGTGTGTTTGGCTTTCGCCACCCATTTTAAATTAATTTTGCTATGCCCTTTTTCGAGGTTAGTATACTGTGCCTCTGTCTAACAGTGACACAGAAGTGATACCCGGGGTAAACCTACGATCTCCCATCCACTCATCAAGATTCCTCTTGAAGAGAGTCAATGAGGGACTCTGCCTAACCTGGACTGGGATTTTATTCCAGAGTGAAGGGAGCCTCTGGGTTATGAATCTGTATATTTACATGATACCTAAGATAACAGATACATAGCAAGAGGTGGTTAACTGGGAATGGAACATCAAACTTTATTTAAAAAGCTGAAAGTGTTGGTTACACTCCATCTCAATCACCCAGTGCTATACATAGGATCATAAGAGGTTACTAGGCTATTGGCCCTGAGGCCCTTATAAGCCTAGCCAAGAGTTTAGCCCATGTTTACACAAGTCAGCACCTGAAAACCCTGTCCAGCGGGGACACAGGTGGAATCCTAGGGGTATATTTTCTGTTTCCCATCCAGTTATCCAGGTTAAGCTTAAAAAGGGATAAAGAGGTACTCTGCTTGACATGGAGAGGGAGTCTATTCCATAGATGGGGGGAGTCCCTGGGACACAAAGCTGTCCTGCCAACAAGTCCTGTTGATGTCACAGACCAGGTTGAGGTTGCGCGTGAGTTACTCGAATGGAGATTTTACTTGCAGATATGCAGCAGTCCAATCAAGGTGGAGTCCGTGATTACCTTGTTTGCCAGACAAAGGTCACCTCTGAGGAGTCTGTATGAAACTGTGTAGAGGGATAGGGCTTTTAGCCCATCTGTGTTTGGTAGATATTTGAAGCCCTGGATTCTCCAGGTGAAGAACATATGTGGCCTCTCCAGCTGCTGCATGTGCTTTGCGAGGTATATGCTGAAGGGGTGTTGTACTCAATAATGGGCCCTATAAGGGAAGAATACAGGGATGTTATGATCTCCTTGTCCCTGGATGAGATAGCCTTCTACATGGCTCATCTATATACACACACACACACACACACACATATATATATATATATATATATATATATACATACACATACATACTCTGTATATATATATATATATATATATATATATATATATGTGTGTGTGTGTGTATATTTACATATATATATATATATATATATATATATATATATATATATATATATACATATACACACACACACACACACACACATACATACATATTGGCCGAAGGAGAAGAGGAGGGGGAAGGCATGCCCGTAGGCAGGAAGAGAGGAGGAAGGTTAGGAGTGTAGTAGTGAGGGTAGGAACTTTGAATGTTGGCAGTGTGACTGGTATAGGGAGGGAGCTAGCTGATATGATGGAGAGAAGGAAGGTTGATATATTGTGCGTGCAAGAGACCAGATGGAAGGGAAGTAAGGCCAGGTGTATAGGAGGCGGGTTCAAATTGTTCTATCATGGTGTGGATGGCAGGAGAAATGGGGTAGGGGTTATTCTAAAGGAACTGTATGACAAGAGTGTTTTGCAGGTGAAGAGAGTGTCTGATAGAGTGATGTTTATGAAATTGATGGTGTAATGATGAATATTGTTTGTGCATATGCTCCACAAGTTAGGTGTGCAATGGATGAGAAAGACAAATTTTGGAGTGAGTTGGATGAAGTGGTGGTGAGTGTACCATGGGTGAGAAACTAGTGATTGGAGCGGACTTCAATGGGCATGTTGGTGAAGTGAACAGAGGGGATGAGGAAGTGATGGGTAGGTATGGTGTTAAGGAGAGGAATGCAGAAGGTCAGATGATTGTGGATTTTGTGAAAAGGATGGACATGGCTGTGGTGAATACGTATTTTAAGAAGAGGGAGGAGCATAGGGTGACGTACAAGAGTGGAGGAAGATGCACACAGGTGGATTATATCCTATGTAGCCGGGCCAGTCTGAAGGAGATTGGAGACTGTAAAGTGGTGACAGGGGAAAGTGTAGTTAAGCAACATAGAATGGTGGTCTGTAGGATGATGTTGGTGATCAAGAAGAGGAGGAGGAGTATGAAAGCAGTGCCAAGGATTAAATGGTGGAAGTTAAAAAAGGGTGATTGTGAGGTGGAGTTCAGGGAAGAGTTAAGACAGGCACTGGGAGGCAGTGAAGAGTTACCAAATAGCTGGGTAACTACAACAGAGCTATTAAGGGAGACTGCTAGAAAGGTTCTTGGTGTGACATCTGAACAGAGGAAGGAGGACAAGAAGACTTGGTGGTGGAATGAGGAAGTACAGGAGAGTATACAGAGGAAGAGGCTGGCGAAGAAGAAGTGGGATTGTCGAAGAGATGAAGAAAGTAGATATGAGTATAAGGAGATGAGGAGCATGGCAAAGAGAGAGGTGGAGAAGGCTAAGGATAAGGCATATGGAGAGTTGTATGAGAGATTGGACACTAAAGAGGGAGAAAAGTACCTGTAC